>NC_000069.6:147570972-147663472 GCF_000001635.26 Mus musculus | reverse complement strand
TGTTTTTCTCTTTTACTTTTCCTGTAAAGTATGAACCAAATAACCCTTAGAATATCTATCTGTTAGTGTTTTCATTTTCTAGACAGATCTCTATTTTTCTCCTTACCCCTCCAAAGAATCAGTACTTGAAATTATCAATAATAAAAAATAATTTGTACTACACTTAGACATATATGAGATATATTGTATTATAGGTACACACACATGCATTCACACACATGCGCACACACTCACGTACACACACACACACACACACACACAGGCACACACACTCACAGATCGCACTTAAGTAAGCGTGTTCATTCTTATGAACTTACACATCAATGACTGATGCCTTGCTGTTACACCATTATCCACAATAAATTACAGCATTCTTCTTTTTTTAATTCAGGGATCTTTACATGGATTTTTCTCTTTCATTCATTTTGGTGAGAACTGAAATACATTTAATTTCTCCTCTTTTGATTCTGAATTGTAGTATGTAATTTCAATGATCACTCCTTGAGTGTGCACTTTAGACATTCTGATAAATGAAAAGGCACAGGCATCAGCCCCACAAGAAATGGGGAGCCTGGGGGTGCAGGTTGCTATGTAAGCCATGCTACTGAAGGAATAGCATATTTCTTGTCCAGGTTCTTCTACATCTTTACCACCAGTCTCCTTTTCCCTCCGTGACTCATTGTGAATTCATCTGTAATACTCTGTCATCTATTAATCTCTCAGTTCTCCCTCTGTTCCACAGCTGTGCATGGATTCAATCCCCTATTCCCAGACTGAGGCTTTTCGTCTGCACTGAAATCAGCTGTCCCATATTTACCTGCCTCAACTTTTGCTTCCTGATCTTCTTCACTTTTGATTTGGCATTGTCTATTATCAGAAAATGGGGACCAAATATCCCACGAAGTAATAGATTTCACCTGAAAACGCTGCTATCCTATCCCACCCTTAACAATTATTGAGGTCTTTGCATAAAAATCTTAGTGATTGAGGACAGGTAGCCATGTCTCTCAATCTTCTGAATGTGTTCAGATAAGGGAAGAAATTTGGCCTGCTCTAGACTGTAAATGGCAGTCTGAGAAGATATCATTTAGGAAATGTTACTGTGATCTGCATGACTAAAATTTATATTGATCTCTATTAACAACAGACTAGACAGGTAACTCATGATTTCTATTGAGGATAATCTTTCCATTAATAACAGCAGGAAGGATCTTTAAAATTCTAAGGTACAATAAAATAAAGTGCTTAGTACAAGAGTTACCAGAAGACATGGTTACCTGTTGTTCGGCAGCACTGAATAAAACAACAGGATACTGGATGGATCTTTAAGGTTTCTTGGGCATCTTACCTTGAAGTCATAATACTAGAAGTTCCAAATTTTAGAATGTTGCTAGGATGATAAAAGAAATATCTGAAAAGAGAAAGAAGAAAGAGAGAGAGAGAGACAGAGACAGAGTGAGTGAGAGAGAGAGAGAACATGTATTTTAAAATTCATGTACCCATAGATATGTATGAAATTGAAACTCTTACATGGAAATAAGGCAGTTGCATGTTACATCGGTCTTTAAGCATGACTGCAGTATTACTTTAGTTTCTATGAATCTCCCTGCCTTTGCTTTTTATTATCCTTAGTGTGTGTGTGTGTGTATCATAGAATGTATAGTTTTTGTATTTAGGTAGGCATAACTTAATCTGTATTCTGCCTCTTATCAGATCTGGTTTCCTGGGAAGACAGTGGATCTTCTGTGAATGACAATATTCAATTTTGATGATGCCAATTATAGATTCATTTTCCTAACATCAGTTTGTGTTTAATCAAGTTCCCTTTTCCATTTTCAACTTCTTCAAATCTAATTACAGTATTGTCTTGAGCTTATTGATGTTTCATCATGTCAGAACTTCCATGAATGTCACAAAAATGCCAATAACTTATTCCTGGAGGAGAAAGTAATCCTTCAAGTTATGTTGATTCTTAGTATGATGTGTTGTTTTTACCTCTTGTATTCTGGCCTACACACAGCAGCCATCATCCAAAAGACACTGCCTGAAACAAAGCAGGAGGAAAAGACCAATGCAAGATTGTGCTCTGACTCTGTGTTTTCAGTGTGGCATGTATATTGTATGTCCCTATTCAGTCACATGGATGTTCACATGCTTCTGCACATACACAGATACACACACACACACACACACACACACACACACACACTCATGCAAGCACTCACTCGCACATACACACACAGAAAGAGAGAGAGAGAGATTAAAAATAAATACTTCCTAGATAAATACATATCTATTTAGATCCATCCTTTCTTCTTTAACTCATACCTTAATACTTAAAAAAACAGTTTCATTATGCTTCTAACTTTAACTTTCTCCATTTTTAGAGTGAAAAGGGACAGGGAAAATTTTAAATATCAACAAACTTATGAACCCACAAAATTATAATATTAATCTGTAGACTTTTCAATAGTCTTGGGCATTTTCAAAATATTGAATGGAAGCATGCATACACCTCTATCTCTGAAATACATCAGCTACTTTGAAGTAGAAATTTAGTGTTGATAAAATGAAGCGCTTAATACATGTTGTAGGTGGTAGGCATGATAATTTCTATATAGTTTTATAAATTAATACTGACTTATATCAATATAGTATATTAACTGCACACATTATGTGTATAATTAATCACACATTGTGTGTGTGCACCTAGGTGAATACGCTACTTCTACCTTTACTTTTCTAATTAGCAACAGAAATTGTACGTTAATTGCTCAACTTCTCTTTCTAGCCAGGGTCAGCTTGAAGTCAAGAGAAAGCACTGCCTCACCAGAACTTTTCTCCTACTTAACTTCTCTTCCTCTCAGCACTCAGTTAAAGCTCCATCCATGGCATATATAAAGCACAGCTTTGTATTGCAAGAATAACATCAGATGCTATCAACACCATAAATGCCAGATAGCATGACAGAATCATTAAGATGTCAACTTGGCATTCTTTTTTTTTTCCTTTTCCATTTTTTATTAGGTATTTAGCTCATTTACATTTCCAATGCTATACCAAAAGTCCCCCATACCCACCCACCCCCACTCCCCTACCCACCCACTCCCCCTTTTTGGCCCTGGCGTTCCCCTGTACTGGGGCATATAAAGTTTGCATGTCCAATGGGCCTCTCTTTCCAGTGATGGCCGACTAGGCCATCTTTTGATACATATGCAGCTAGAGTCAAGAGCTCCGGGGCACTGGTTAGTTTATATTGTTGTTCCACCTATAGGGCTGCAGATCCCTTTAGCTCCATGGGTACTTTCTCTAGCTCCTCCATTGGGAGCCCTGTGATCCATCCATTAGCTGACTGTGAGCATCCACTTCTGTGTTTGCTAGGCCCCGGCATAATCTCACAAGAGACAGCTACATCTGGAGTTAGACATTCTCTGGGAGCAAAGAGTGGTAAAATTCCAATGGTCGCAATGCACAGCCCTCCAAGGTCTATCTCTAGAATGAAGCTTTCTTTCTTTTTTCACAAAGACTAGGGGCAAACCATCAAGGTCTTGCTTCCACTATTCTGTGTATGGTAGCTTGGTCAGAGAACATTGATTCCCTTCTCCACTGTGAGTCATGTCCTTCCTGTACCATTCCATCAGAAAATAATATTCTCTGATGATCAATTCTCTAGATTGCAGAGTTCTTACTACAACCACTCTGATCAATACGTAGCTCACTGCCTCACCTGGAAATTCAGCAATCAAAATTTATTTATTTGTATTTCTTTCTTCACTTTTATTCCCTTCTGTCTAAACCCTGCTTTTTTGAGCCCCTACCTTAACTGAAGTGGTGGTACAATTCAACTCCAAGCTTCCTCCCACATTCACCCAAAAACATTTCCTTGGAATGACCTTTTTGAGGCTGAATCTCCATTACAGATTTTCCTTGAGGCCACTCAGATGGTGTCTGCATTACCTAGAGAGTAAAATCCAGCAGCTACTCGAGGCATTCCATCAGCTGCAGTGTATGGATGGCTTCACATGCTGTGGAATCCTGAAACCGTTGTTTCTGGCCCAAGTGCATTTGTCGTGACAGTGACACCTTCCCCTAGTTTCTCCATGTGTCAGGTTGCTTGCAGTTCTTTAAGTTCTAGCTAGCCTTCCTTGAAAGCCACTAATCTTACAACACTCCTTCCTTTGTCCCTAAGAGCATTCATTATTCATACAAAATGTTGCTTTTACATCTAACGATATGTTTTATCCATACATTGTCATTTCTTTCCTACATAGCTAGTTCTATCACTAGGATGAATGAACCACTTCAAATTATGCACTGTTCATTATTTATTTCCAGTATGGTTTGAATTGTCATCACCTGTGTGTGGGCTTTGTATACTTTCTCCATTTAGCAAAGATAACCAGAAGTAGTCATTGAACTGTCCTGTCATGAGGAAGGTTATACGACTCAACTACAGTGACCATCACATGAGCATCTGGGCCTTCTTACAAGCCGAGATAACAACCAAGGAAAGACTTCTAAATGGTAATTTTATAAACTTCCTTCTCCCTGACCAAATTGCATTTGATTTCTTTTTCACCTTAAGTAAGACATGATTTCCATTTTCCAAAGGAAGAAACTTGAACATATTCCATTAAGAGATGATAAGGTATCTCAAACATCAAAGTCTTTTTACCAAATACCCTTCTCGTGAGTTAAGTATAAAGAATGGGAACCATACAACTTAGATTTTCCTTGAAATACACCAGACTTCAAAACAAAGAACAAGCCTGTTTAAGATTATTAGAGCATACAACTCTGAGGGATGGTTTCTGTAAAACAAAATTACTAAACTTTAATAACAGGGTAAAATTGAAATGAAATGAAAAACTATGCAAATAATTTTACTCTGCATCAGCTGTTTCCAAATGGAAGCTACCTCCTAAAGGACACTGGCCTCAGCTCTGTCTCCTCATTTTACCATGAAAATTTTATGAAACCCTTATTTATACATTATGAAAAGTGTATTTATACGTAATAGCTTAACTGATCTGAACAGGATCCACACATGTGAGGAATTTGCCCAACTCTCAGGTCTGCTCTTTTCTATCTCTATGGACCCTTGCTTCCCTGGAAATTCCATTTAGTTCCATAGAGTATGATGAAGAGTAGGGGGCCTTGCTATCTGCCCTAAAATACTTAACATATCCCTGGGAACGTAAATAATATTTCCCTTATAAATTTTGTTGTAACCAAAACAAGTTTATAAATTACCATGACTTCTTGGCTTGATTGGATGAATAGCAGCCACATATACATTCCATAATATGTCAGGTGCTAGATGAATAATTTCAAATACATAATCTAAATTTTCACAGCCACATAAGGCATTCAATGTTATCCTGACTGTATGTATGTAGATAAGAAAATTCCAAATAACTAAACAAAAGCTAGGTCCACAAGGTGTAGTGGTAGGATTTGAATCTCAGTCTAATTCCAATTTGTTATATCCTACTTTGTGTTGTTTTATTTGAGTGATGATGTGAGGTTTGTTAGGGAAGCAACAACAGGGTTGTGTATTACCCTGTGATGAAGCCATGCTAGAGAAGTTTCATGGTACATGGGCATCTTACCCCATCAGACCATATCAGTCTTGTACAACAAGAAACCTAGAAGCATTCAGGGATGTCTCATTGCTCTCCATCACTAAGAATCAAAAGGATAAGATGTGCATTGGACACATTTGATTTTTATTCTAATAAACCTCTACTGTTAGTATTTTGAGTTGGTGGTGTAGTCCTCAAGTTTAAAATATCAAATAGTGAGTCAGATTTACTATACAATAAGTCTCATTCCCATTCTTCTACCCATATTCCCAATCTCTTCACTGTCCAGTCAGATCAACTAGATCATCTCAGTACAGAAGGACACAAACATCCAATTTGTTTTACACTATTTGTACTCTGCTTCCCCTCCCATAATTTCAAGTCTTAGGGCATTTTATAAATTTTTTGACCATTTTATTGTATTCCGTTATTTTATTTCTCTTTATTTACTTACCAAATGGTTTTACTTGGGATAGGAGAAAGTATGTGAGAAAGAGTAATTATATTCCCCTTTGTTTTCTGTCTCATTTGAAGACAGGGACCAGGGGGCAGGTGACTAGATCTGCCTAATGAGAGGGAATTAGGAAGAATTGCCTGCCATTCCCAATCAGAGACAGTGAATGCTTTGTATGGAGTACTGGATTCTGTACTTCATAAGTAAGGCTAAATGTTCCTGATGCTGTAGCCATGGCATGAATTTCATGCCATGGCCAGTCAGAGACAGTGGAAGCTTTTCATGGCGTATTGAGTTCTAAGTTCCATCAGTAAGGATTAAGTGCTCCTGGTACTACAACTATAGCATTAAGCACCTGTCTTGGTCTACATAAGAGGACGCATATCCTGCTGCAAAATTCTGCCACTCTATAATAGGTCCTTATTATTTTGATAGGCATTATTGTTTGGAACTTACTTTCATACCAAACAGTAATATAATTTTTTAAATATAATATAATTTTTAAATTGGAGGAAGTCCTTAATTCTCTGTATTGTATAGAAACTTTAAATGGGAATACATTTTTTTCCAGAAAATAATTAGCTTAGACTCCTAAAAAGAGCGTTAAACTCTAAAGATGTTTAACACTCTCAATGTGACATATACTCTATTATTATTATTATGACTTATTATTCTAAGTCATTAACAAGAAGAATGAGTATAAGAGAAATTGTAAAGATTGTGTTGTTGCACTATGAAGTAGAGCTAAGCAACGGATCACTTTGTGTGTGCTCTTTTCTGTTTCTCAGTCTGATGGTCCATTTGTACTACACACATACAGATGGATGGAGCTGACTGCTGTATCTCACTATATCAGCACACATGGCATTTTGGTAGCCAGGAATATTATTACAGCTAATTTCCCCATCTATCTGATGGTATGCATTATGTTCACTACCTTTTTGATTCCATCTTCTTAATTACTCAACAAAAACTTTGAAGGTAGCCTTGTCATCTTGCCCTCTTCCCTTTATTTCTCTAGTCCTTTCACTGAAACCCCTGTCAGTCTTGCTTTCACCTCTCGGATGAGTCACTCTGGACACCATTTGCCATCCCATCCATATCCTCTTGTCTCTCCTTAAGAGTTCTCACAGCCTCTTTGTTGCTCCTCCTGCTTCTGCTCGTGACACCATGAAGATGTACTGGGGGAAGAGCTGGATGAATGATCTTTAACACAGGTAAATCACAACCAAAACGTCCCTTATCACACTTAGGATAAGAATTATTTTAAGTTCAGTTGTCAAGGTTTTCTCCAGTGCATCACTGATATCACCTGCTGAGAAATGCTTCCTAGGGACATTTGCATAACCGAGCATCTGCACAGAGATCGTCTGTGGAAGGAGAAGCTTTCTCTGACCTCATGGTCTAAAACCATTCTTCCTTTCACTTATTCTCAACAATTTGGCATTGGTATTGCTTTACCTGTAGGAGATGTGTGCCAAGGCATGTTGACCTTCATACATTCTATGATTGGCCTATTCATGCACACCCAAGATAAAGCTAACATTGTAGTTGAGACTAGCACCAAAAATTATAAAACTGCATGGTGATAAATATTGTGCTACGATGTCCTCTCAAGCACACATATACATAACACAT
The DNA here is from genome assembly GCF_000001635.26 of Mus musculus. Lineage (NCBI taxonomy): Eukaryota > Metazoa > Chordata > Mammalia > Rodentia > Muridae > Mus > Mus musculus. The sequence goes on along the minus strand of NC_000069.6, from coordinate 147,655,795 downwards.
TGACCATTTTCATGAATGAAAATATTTTCGACTCTCTTTGCAGTATCCAAATGTCAGCAGCCTTATTCATTCCCTTTGGAACATTTAAGTAAATGGTAGATTACATGAATATGCACATTGTGATCTTGTGACATTTGATTGTACAAATAACTTTGTTTCACCAGATGTAATTGTCATCTCAACGTTTCACTGCTGAATATGCTCATTCCTTCGAGTTCTTTCTGAACTCTGGCTGCCTTCTTCAATTCAGCTCTTCTGGCTCAAACTCCTCTCTCAGCTGACTGCTTCAATCTGGCTTCTCTAAAATTCTGACTGAACTGCTCTGTTTCACTGCAAACTAACTCCGGCAATTGTTCTAGTCTTCTAGCTTCCTCTCACTCTCTGGAATGTACTGACTTCACCTGTGTCTACCTTGTTCTCTCTAAAACCTGTCTGTAAAACTGTCCCAGTAATAACTGTCCTTAATTCCACAGATTCAACTGCCATTGACTGAACTTTAGTGAACTCAACTCTGCTGCACGGCCTCTTAACTAACTCCTAACGCCTGAACACTCTCTCGCTGCATTCCTTGTAGTATTTCTCTCCTGTGCTGCTCTCTGGCGAGTTGAATGTATTTTATCCTGTCAAATATTTCTCTGATTCATTACTTAGTCTGTGCTTCAATTAGATGCCATTGTTTAGAAATAAAGGTGTGTACCAAGGGTGTATTTATATTCCATCAAGATCGCTCAGACCTAGAAGGTTTTTGGATGTGATCAGAGCAGCCATGTTCCTGGATTAAAATTCCCCTACACTTGATCTAATAACCAAGACAGCCAGTAAGAGGCTATGAACAGGTAGCATACATTGAAAAAAAGTGGCAGATAATGGAACAATTTTCATCTCTGGCTGAACAGAGCAGAATGTCAGTTTACATAACGCTACTCAGAGTAACATACAATTGAAAACTTAGAAAATATTTTTTTCAGGAATTCTCCACTTGGGTTCTTTAAACTACGGCTTACCACTGGTAAATAAAAAGCAACAGAAATTAATATCTAGTTAAATCATGAATGTTATAGTTTATCATTTTCTTGGTGGATGCTGCCTAAATTCTTAACATTTATGAATTCTCTTATAGTCTCTTTTACTACAACTATAACACGTGCATTGTGAATCTGGAGGTTTTTGTTTCTTCATTTCAAAGCCTGATCGTGACGCCTCTGTGTCAGTGGCTATTCATGCTTATCATTTATTCAATTAGAACATAACAGTTAATTCCTTAAAGATTATGCAAACTGTCCCACAGCTCAGAAACACTTTCATTTTCCAAGTGTCAGCCAAACACTACCCATCTTTCCAGGGGTAAAACTGCTAGTCATGAGCTTCTGCCTACTTTCCCGGAGTCCTTTCCTTCCCTGATAACCAGGCAATTGCAGCTATTCAACAAACCTCTCAACTTTTGACAGGTGGGGCAGCAGCCATGGTACACAGGCACATCACTGTGCCCTAGAACTCAGAAGTCTCACTAAAGGCTACTCTTTATTACAAACCTACCAGGAGGTAAGCATAGAAAAGTTATTTGGGTTCTTTGAATCTCAGTTTTTAAATTCTTTATAATGAGAAGGATAAGAGTTATTCTAAACATTTATTTATTCTAAATATTTATCAAATTTTTTATAAAGACACTCACACTATTTATGCATTTATTTATTTATCTTGGTGATACTGAGTCTTATAGTACTGGAGATTAATCCTATAGACCCAGACAGGCTAGGCCAACATACAACTAAACCACATTTCCAGCCCTCTTCATATTTACTGAGACAGGTTTTACTGTACAAGCCAGAGACCTTTTTCCTTCTGATTTTGCTACTGCAGCCTCTTAGGTAGCTTCTATTTCCAGAGCTACTTAATGTTTAATTAAATAATACAGCACAGGGCTATCACTCAAGTTTATACACACTGCCAAACAGCCCCACTGCAAAGATAAACTTACTATTATTTTTGTTATTTACTTTTATATTGCATAAAGCTATACTTCAATTTTCTCTCTGCTTCTTATTGGCACTGCTAATAATATAAATAAGGAAACACAGGCATGGGTCATTCAAATGTCTGAATTTGGTACTGCAACAGTAAAGTGGTATCAGGAGGATTCTGTTAAAATTAAAATACTGTTGCATATTCTATATTCATTTTGTATAAGTGAGATAAGTTTCATACTACTAGTGAAAACAAGCCACTGTTTAGCAAGGACGTCATCTCATAAAGCCATCATTTTCAGCTCTTTCATCACTACCCATTGATGTTAGCATGTAACTTTATGCTACGGGTTGCAGAGGGCTTCCATACATGGAAATTAGCTGACTTTATTATTTGTTATTTTTTTTTCAACCAGGCTAATTCTGCAGTCGGCCTGCTTCATCTCATCTCTATATGCCGTAGCACCGGATGCTTCATGTTTAAACGATGGGCTGCAAAAGTTCCTCTTCAGAAGCAATTGAAAAACTGAGCGATGAAAACTTGCTAATGCAGTTGGAACCACACACTGTGCAGGCGCAGCAAATTGTTTCCTTGGTGGTTTTGACAACATTGCCTCTGAACATAATTGAATGTCATTCGTTTATATGTTTGCAAATGAGGTCCCAGTGACATTACACCTGGGAATGTGCACACTCAGTCATCTGTTTATGACAGAGGAGCCAGGCATATGGCCTGTGGACATGGTTTGGCCCCAGAGCTGTCGAGAAGCCCTGTACCAGTGTTCAGCGGGTTGGCTCCGTCAGTGTGAATCAGTTTGGTTAGAAGCAGAGCCCCCTGTCAATAAAGCAGGAAGCAGAGCTTCCCCACGGCCAGCCCACCAAGCTGCTCTGCCCTGAGATGGCGAGAGTCCTTGCACATGCAAGAGAATGTCACATGATATGTAAATAAAAGAATGAAGGGGTTTCAAGGAGAAGTGGAGGGTTGCTATGAAGCCTGAACAAAGGAAAATTTGTAAGAGATATATTACACGCAGAGTAATATTGTGGCATGGAAATCATGAGCAGTTTCTGAACCCGTAGCTTGTTACAAAGGGCGAGTGTGCATTGGAGAAATCTCTTACACCAACAGCCTTCATTTCTTTCTCGTTAAAGGAAAAGGCTCAAAAAAAATTTTTTGAACTGTTTTTCTTCAAGTGATATTTTCAAGGTATTTGGCAGACTTCATATTTTAAAAGGCAAATATAGCAAACTGTGTTTAACTTTTTGATGATTATTAAAGATATTTACAGTAATTATATCAAAGTCATCATTCAGCGCGATCACTCACATTTCTCAGGACCATTTAGAATTGTTCTTGTGACACAACTGTCAGTCACTTGATTTTCTGGAAAAGAATTTGGAGTCCTCACTCACCCTCTGTATGTCCAGGACTTTGTGCAGATGAATCTAAGCATCCATTTTCTGCTTCCAATACACATTCAATAAATACTGCTATACGAAGACAACATTAAGTATCAAGAGAACAAACCCTATTCTTGATGCATTGATTCGGTGCCAAAAAATCGGGCACAGAAAACTCGAATTCAGCAAAAAGGAAAATACAGTATTTGAGCTACAAAGCAAATGAGGGATCCAGAGAAGGTCTGTCAATCCGCTCACGGAAGCAAAATAATGAAACTAAAGCCCTGCTTATAGAGATCCTACCTAAAAGATGGATATCTACATGCATTGCTCATGGAAAAAGTCTCCCAGGGACCCATGTGTTCATTGAAAAGGACCCAGACTTAATTTTGCTGGGTAAACATCTAATTGTCTCTGTCATTCTTAAAATTTTACAGTGAATATTTTCTTATTAAAGACACTAAAAAAATTCCAAAGACAAATATTTACCACTACTATTTTTCTCACACATTTGATAAAAGCATCTATTTTTCAGGATATTAAATCATAATTGAGTTTAGTTTAGGATCTAAATGTAGATTTGGGAATAAACAGTAGAGGGAAAGGCAATTTTCTCACTCCCTGTTTGTCTGGGGTGCACTGCCTTCTTGAAGGGGGGTGTCCAACCTTCCACCACACTTATGGATATGGTGGGGTTTGTGCACTGCCTCCATGGGCCACAGTTAGGAGAGAACACAGTCCCTCAAGACCTTCAAGAGCGGTGAGGGTCATTATAAGATATGGAGGTTGCTATCAGGGTAGAATGAAAGTTAATGTTCCCGGGTCCCTTGTTAAGCCCAGCCTCAGCGCCATTTGTCATCAGCTCCTAGCTCCATTCATACAGTGGAGGAGTTCAAGAATCCCTGGAAGAGAGTCACTTGGACTCCAGGGTTTGGCAGTCATTGTTGATGGAAGAGTTTAGGATATAATTTGTGGCTCATACAAAAGGTGGAGAAGTTTCTATGTGTACTTTGAAAATTAATTTACTCCCGACTTCATTGTATTTTTCATACATTATTCTTCTTATGTCCTAAGTTTTTGTTTTGTTTTGTTTTTAAGTATTTAAAGTTAATGTAAAGGAATATTTTTTTTAAGAATTCAAAAATTTTTTTGTATTTTTATTAGGTATTTTCCTCATTTACATTTCCAATGCTATCCCAAAAGTCCCCCATACCCTCCCCCCAACTCCCCTACCCACCCACTCCCACTTTTTGGCCCTGGCATTACCCTGTACTGGGGCATATAAAGTTTGCAAGTCCAATGGGCCTCTCTTTCCAGTGATGGCTGACTAGGCCATCTTTTGATACATATGCAGCTAGAGTCAAGAGCTCCGGGGTACTGGTTAGTTTATAATGTTGTTCCACCTATAGGGTTGCAGACCCCTTTAGCTCCTTGGGTACTTTCTCTAGCTCCTCCATTGGGGGCCCTGTGATCCATCCAATAGCTGACTGTGAGCATCCACTTCTGTGTTTGCTAGGCCCTGGCATAGTCTCACAAGAGAGAGCTCTATCAGGGTCCTTTCAGCAAAATCTTGCTAGTGTGTGCAATGGTGTCAGCTTTTGGAAGCTGATTATGGGATGGATCCCTGGATATGGCAGTCTCTAGATGGTCCATCCTTTCATCACAGCTCCAAGCATTGTCTCTGTAACTCCTTCCATGGGTGTTTTGTTCCCAATTCTAAGAAGGGGCAAAGTGTGCACACTTTGGTCTTCGTTCTTCTTGAGTTTCATGTATTTAGGAAATTGTATCTTATATCTTGGGTATCCTAAGTTTCTGGGCTAATATCCACTAATCAGTGAGTACATATTGTGTGAGCTCCTTTGTGATTGGGTTACCTCACTCAGGATGATGCCCTCCAGGTCCATCTATTTGCCTAGGAATTTCATAAATTCATTCTTTTTGATAGCTGAATAGTACTCCATTGTGTAGATGTACCACATTTTCTGTATCCATTCCTCTGTTGAGGGGCATCTGGGTTCTTTCCAGCTTCTGGCTATTATAAATAAGGCTGCTATGAACATAGTGGAGCATGTGTCCTTCTTACCAGTTGGGGCATCTTCTGAATATATGCCCAGTAGAGGTATTGCGGGATCCTCTGGTATTACTATGCCCAATTTTCTGAGGAACCGCCAGACTGATTTTCAGAGTGGTTGTACAAGCTTGCAATCCCCATCATCAGAACCCAGCACTCCCACTTTGCCCAGTCCAGGGCACCCCAACTCACCCGAAAAGCTAGAATTCAAAATTTTTAGCTGGCACATTTTTACTTCTCTGCCTCATCAAGCCTCTTCTGCTTGTTTTCACTATGAAATATCACTTTTGATTTCTATGTAGTTCTATTTCTTATATAGAACAGCATAGTCAACCCTGGAGAACTATATTATAGCATTATTTATAACAATATCTAGGGATGGCTATAGAAGTACCCTATATGCTTTTTTTGCTTCATCCGTATTCCTCCTCAAAAGTGTGTGTGTTCGAATGATTGTTCTTTTGATATATGAGTAACAAACATTCTTAACCTACACTTAACTTGATTCTTCAGATTGTACTCTTTGGATCTTCACAAGTGATTATATTTATTCATCATTATAATATAACCGAATAATTTCATTGCTCTAGCAATCCTGTGTGTTCTGTTTCTCTGTAATCTTTCTGTTGCAACATTAAGAGAATATACAGTAAAATTTATTTATAAACCATTGTATCTACTGGAAATCTCTGTTATTCTGTATCTACATATTTTACTAGTACAATGAAAAATTATGAAGTACCTAATCTTGACTCCAAGAAAACATAATAGCTTAAAGTGCTCTCTGAATCGCCAAAGATTAAATTACATACAGCATAATCTTATTGTTTAATACATTTGATTGCTTTCTAATTATATAAAAATAAAACAAATCCACAAATGCTATGAATACGGAAATATATATCCTTGATTATAAGGCAATTTCAATATAAATTGTTTAAATTTATTTATCAAGATATATGTTTTAAAATAATAATAAAAACATTGACTACAAAGTGCCCCCTGTGTTTCTGGAGTGTAGAAGATTCTATGGTGGCAGAATGGCAGAGATGGAGTGGCCGGCAGCCTAATGGTGGCATTACCCCGTAATAATTGGTACTTAGAACAATGGAACTCCACACATAAATGTTCTAACATTTTGCGTTTGGCTCTAAAAATTATCAGTTGACTGTATCACAAGTGTTTTATTCTTATGCTAGGCTAGATCAAATTTAATTTATTATGCTTTTATGTTTTCTTGTCTGTTATTACTGCTCATACAATGTTCTTAGAATGCAAGATTAGGTCTTTCAAATAGAGTTTAAAAGCCTTCTTCCAACCTGAGGAAATTAATTTTATGAATTATTTAAGCATCTACCTTTGAAAAGGACACCTGCTTTCTCACAGTAAATACATGACTTTAGAATAACTTAAACGACATTTGGAGGTTTAAATAAATCAATAAAATCTACCAATAAAAAGACAATATGCTCTGGAGATTCAAAGAAGTTTAAGACATCAAAATATAAATTCTATTTGAAGGAGATTCTTGTACTAAGTTTGGGATTTTAGCATTTTGACACTGATAAATAGTGCTGCGGGGTTCCCCAATCAGACAGGAACACCTGTTAGTAAAGCTGAAATACCTGAATTAAAAAGTAGTTTTGATATTTCAGTTATTAGATTAAAATCAGAAACCTTTAAACACACAGTAATTTATGTAGGCTTCATTGTGTGGGGGACTTTTAAAGCGTAAAGCGACTCAGTTTGACTCTTGAATGCTTCTAAATTGAAAACTTTAAGTGTCTGTGCTTTGGCCACAAGGTGCAATTTCATTCCATATCAAATATAGAAGTCAAAAAGTGGAGTATGATATCATGCTGTTAAGACATAATGAGAATATTTAACCATTCTTTTAAATAAACTCTTAAATGGAAATATTCATAGATGGTAAAAATATTCTAGTGGTGTGGTTTGACCTTTACAGTCACATAAGAAAGAAGAGTCCAATTTATTATTCATCCAGGTATTGCCTATTATAAAATAATGGTGACTCTGAGCTCTCTGTGTAACCATGAGAAAGATTTGCATGCAGCCTGGTCTCTGTGATGTAAATGAAAGCTTAAGAAACTCAGTGAGTTGAATAACCTAGATCACACCAAGATAGTTTCTAATTGATGAAAAATAAAAACATGTTAAGGATATTTTGTAGGGGTTGGGAGACATTTGAGGCAATTGAGTGGTTGGTGTATAAGCATGAAGACCTGAGTCCAGATCACCCCAGAAAACTCCAGATATGATGGGGTATGTCTGGAAGTGGTGGGGAGTGGGTGTGTGGAAACAGACTCAGGAGTAACCCAAGCCAGCCTAGCTGATCAGTGAGATCTGGGTTCAGTGGGTAAGCCAGCCTAGCTGATCAGTGAGATCTGGGTTCAGTGGGTAAGCCAGCCTAGCTGATCAGTGAGATCTGGGTTCAGTGGATAAGCCAGCCTAGCTGATCAGTGAGATCTGGGTTCAGTGGGTAGAGTTGTCAAAAAGGAAAAAAAAAAAAAAAAGACATTGTGGAAAACACACCCAAAGTATTTGTAGAAAGATATCCAACGTCATTCTACAGCCGCTACCTGTTGTTGTTGTTGTTGTTGTTGTTGTTGTTGTTGTTGTTGTTGTTTTATCATCAGTACTCGAAGGTATTGGAGATATAAAATTCCCTTCACTTATATCAAAGTATTAAAATATTTTAGAGTAAAGCTTGTTATACTTCAATAAATAATGCAAAAATATCTCCACACTCGGGTTCTTAGGGAAAAAAATTCAAGCATAAGCTTCCACTTGCAAGTCCTTCTGAGGTAGCCATATGAAATATTTACTAGAGATCAGAGGGAGAAACTCCTTCTAAGTCAAAATATTTTACTTGCAATTTGAACTTTCCAAATACGATAAAACCATACACACATTCATTTTGCCAAAATTGAGGCTTCAAGTCTAAGCCATACCCTGACACGCTCTATGTGCTTGGTAGCAGGGCATAGAACTGATGAGAGAACTTTATCAGTGGGAACTGAGAAGACACTGGGGATGGACAGACAAAGAGAGAGAAGTGACTTGAATGTTTTTGAGTGGATTCTGAACGAGGGCTTTACAGTAATGTGTAAACATTACAAACGGGTTAAGAGAGCAAGAGGAAAAACGGCCAATTTAAAAATACTTCCCGCTGCTTTCTATGCTTAATTCTTTCTCTGCCTAAAAGTGGCATGTCACTTCTCTTCCTGGAAGGACTGAGACCTCTCCTGAGACCAGAGTAAAGCAAGTGAGGAAATTCACCAAGCCAACTCCAGGAGGCTGTCCTGTTGCTTCCGAATGTGCCGCACGCATGCATGCACGCACACACGCACTGCTCTTGAGTCTTTCATCTTGGATCTTTTGCGAATGTGCTTATTATCATGTTGTGAGAAGTGCAGTCCTACTGTGTGTGCCTCTCACAATACTTTGTTTCAGCATAAGTACATCACACAAAGAGGTCATTCAACTGATAGATTGGGAGGCAGTGTCTCCAGGGACACTTGGAATTCCCAACACTCCTGCTTTGCATGAGTCCTGTAAGGTGTGTGATAGCCCTTGCTCTGGGTGATAGTCTGAAAGACAAATGAAATGTTCATGTCACTTGAATAGGAGTTATGTAATATTGTGGTAAATTTCTCTGGAAAAATAAATAAAAGACAGTTAACCAAGAGTCAAAATAAATTAGAATCTTATGTGCTGGTCTGTGCTTTGAGCTGAACTCTACATAGAATTTATGTGAAGTACACAGTCTAAAATTAGATCTGAAAATATAAATGAAAATAGGCAATTTTCAAATATTTCTCATGGCCAGTTTTCATTCTTTATCTAAGAATACATTGTGCTGCAAAACTTATAAATAAACATGGATATTTTCATGATGTACATGAAGGAAAAAAAGGAAACAATTACTTGCTCTACAGGAAACCAGTTTCTTAGATGTGATATATTTGAAGTATTTATGTATTCATTTACTTTTATGTGTGTGTATATGTATGTATGTGAGTAAGTATGTATACATGTATGTATGTATGTATGTATGTATGCCAGGTTTGTGCTGGTGCCTGCAGAGGTCAAAAGGGGGTGTCAGAGTCACCCAGCTTGGGTGTCAGGAAAGAATTCAGACCCTCTGGAAGATCATCAAGTTCGAGTAACCACAGAACCCTTAGAAAGTCCTGTGATTTCAGTTGTCCAAAATTATAATGCAAATGAGAATCACAAGCTGTGCATTCCAAGTTTTTGCTCATTGTAAGAATCCCAAAGACTCAAGCCTCCCTGTAAAGAAGAAAAATTTTGAGATTTAGGTAGATAGCTACAGTTTGGATGAAGTCACAAAAGTTAATAAATTAAAAAATACCTCTTTCTTTCTTTTTAAAAATATTTTATTTATTTTTTTACACTTGATATTTTATGCCCCCCATCCACCCTCTGACTGTTCCCCATCCCATACTTCCCCTGCTCCCTTCACTATGCCCCCCCCAAGTCTGCATGTGGATGTCCCCAACCCCACCCCACCTGACCTCTAAGCTCCCTGGGGCCTCCAGTCTCTTGAGGGTTAAGTGCATCATCTCTGAATGATCACTGACCCGGTAGACCTCTACTGTTATTTGTGTTGGGGGCCTCATATCAGCTGGTGTATGCTGTCTGTTTGGTGGTCCAATGTTTGAGAGATCTCAGGGGTCCAGATTAATTGAGCCTGCTGGTCCTCCTACAGGGTTGCCTCTCTCCTCAGATTCTTTCAGCCTTCCCTAATTCAACAACAGGGGCCAGCTGCTTCTGTCCATTGGTTGACTGCAAATATCTGCATTGTTTTAGCTGCTTGTTGGGTCTTCTGGAGATTGGTCATACTATGTCCAATACTACTCAGCTATTAAGAACGAGAACATCCTGAGTTTTTCAGGCAAATGGATGGAACTACATAATATCATCCTAAGTGAGGTAATTCAGACCCAAAAGGACATGCATGGTAATGTACTCACTAATAGGTGGATAGTAGGGGGGAAAAGTACAGAATACCCAAGATATAGTTCACAGAACTCAAAAATTTCAACAAGATGAAGGGCCCAAGTGAGGACACCTGGGAGGGGGAAGAAAGCAATCACAAGTCGGGAGGGAAGGAGAGACCTGGGAAGGAAAGTGGACTGGGGCAGGGGAGTGACTGGGAGAGGGGAACCTGATATGGAATTGGGTGAGGGCCAGCAGAAAGAATGGAAACAGGTAACTTCAGGAGATAGAAGGCTGGTGGGACCCTCCAGAATGCACCAGAGACCCAGGAGATAAGAGACTCTCAGGAATCAAAGGGAGGGAGGGACCTAAGATGGAATGCCTGAGGAAACTTATAGAGCCCACCTCCAGCAGGAAGACATCAAATGAGGGGAGGGGCATCCTACAGTCACAACTCTGACTCATAATTGTTCCTGTCTGAAAGAATTACACAGATGGAAATGGAGAGGAGCCTGAAAGAATTACAGAGATAGAGAAGAAGGTCCAGGACAGGCCCAAAGAAGGATCCAACTCAAGGGGAGGTCCCAAGGCCTGACACAATTACTGAGGCCACTTTCTTATTCAGCCTATTATCTACACCCCCTGCCCCTCCCTACTCCACTGGACTGTCTTCAGGACATTTGCTGGGTTTCTTTCAAGCTGTCCCTGCCACTTGGCCAGACCGAGACATTACAGCAAGGAAGAAGACATGGTTGCTCTTCTTCCCCATGCAGGCTCACCATCACCACAACTTTCCAGGAAGTGCTGACTGCAGAGATGGTTGTTTTGTTTTGTTTTTCATAGTCCAAACTCTGCAATAAAAGCTGTCTTTAAAAAACTCCCAATTCTTTTCAGATTATAAAGTAAACCAAATTGAAAAGTTGCCACAGATAGTGAAATAGAAACTTAAAATACTGTCCTTCCAGGTGACTTTATGCCTTGTTATAAAAATACTTCATCAATTAACTACTCTTATAAAAATGTGTACACCTGGAACATGCTTACAGTATAAGAGCATCACTGGTGAGTTTTAAATGGAGAAAGACAAAATGATACCATATTTTCTGATAATATCCTGCAAGTATTTTTCACAAAAAAGTACACTGTGAAGATAAGCTTTATAAATATTCTCTACATGTATGTATTTCTTAAGGGATTCAAAATATTTAAATTACCTTTTAAACATTATTTCAGAAAAATGAGTTTGGGAGTAGCACCAGGAGTTTCATCTAGAAATACAAAAAAAAGATGAAAACCGTTAAATGGAAAGTGTATTGGAAAAGATTGGTGGATGGTCGGCTGGGAGCTTTTCAAGGTGAATTGTATAGGGAGTCCTTAGAAAAATCACCTCATATAATGCCATGAGAATCCCTTGGGAGAAACTCTGGGTGCTTTCAACCAAATGGGAAGGACAAGGAAATAGACCTATGCCAGCATCTGAGGAAAGGTCAAAGTGCAAAGGTCAAGGGGAGAATCAGAAACATTGCATCCTGGGGAAGCAATGCACAGTGTTTTTTTTTTTTTATAACATTGTCATTTTAGATATATTGAGCATTAGATTGTGCTAAAGCCTGGAAACTGGGTGGTGTAGATTACTGAGACATTAGCCTATAAATGCAGAATCTGCTGGAGAGAAAGAATTGAGTCCCTTAACAAATGAATGAGGCTGGCAGCAGGAAGCCACAGGAAGCAGGAAGCAGGCAGAGAAAAGTTTTGTGAAGTCACTCCAGCAAATTTGGATTTTTGAAAAGACAGTCTAGCTGTGACAGTTCTGTAAAATCCTAAGAAGGAAGACAAGACCAAAAATAAGGCACCCTCCTCAAATCCCGGATTTGCAAAGACTGAAATCCGATGTGATGCAGAGGAGCAGCTAGAGGGAGGAAGGACCAGCCTATATGAATGACATTTAGAAGCTGACCATCAGGGTAGGCAGTCTACTCCATGAGGTGAAGCAGAGCTAGATCCAAGAGTGCTGGGTCCCTGTGTGGCCAGGATTCTGCCTTCTAGAACTCAGAAAGGGGGCACACTTTGGTAGCAGATAATTTTACCTGTGTAACTGGCAAGTTAAAACTTCCTCTGCTAAACATGTCTAACCAGAGGCAGATGAAATACTAGGCTGGACTGAAATACAGGTGGATGTTCTGATATCTTTGATAAAAAGAGAAGCAGTCATGATTCGGGGAAACTAAGGTAGATGCAGGTGTGGGAAGTCACTGGGCAAGGTCTGGTTGGGAGGACATTGTTGGTTGTCCTCAGAGTGAGAGGTTTAAGCTCCTGACTTCAGCAGTGTGACCCCTCCTAATGGCAAGGGACAAGTAACCATCAGCTGGTTTTTGGAGTGGAGATGAGGTGAGAGCCCTTGGGAGAGAGGCAGTAGCAGCTCAAATAACCAAGGTGGTTCCCTTGGCTGCAGATTAATATCTATACCTAAAGAGTGTTCCACCACCCCCACACAGGAGCTCTGTATAGGAGCCTGTGATGGCAAAGTGGTTAAGTTGGCTATAGCTGACTATGTGGAGTGGAGGTACTGGTGCTCTCAAAGCGAAGAGATAGCCCACTACTGATGATAAACTAACAAATAGATATAAGCCTCTAAGACAGGAGTGATGAAACCAGAGATGTGAACTCCATATATAATAAACTTAATTAACATATGTGTTTACCATTTTTGTGTTGAGTTTAGTACAAAGTGCTAAAATTGATAAAATGTTAAAAATAGTTTAATATTTCTGTAAGGTTAATAAAGCTGGATAAAAGGCTTAGGGGCTTAGACAAGAAACTGATCTAACTTTAAAGGAGGGAGTAAAATATAAACTAGAGTAGCTATAGTATCTAATAATAAAATATTTAATAGGCTTGGATTCAAAATCTGCCTCTAACTCTTCCTGGCTACGATCCCTTGTTCAACTCAATTAGGTTTTCTAGCCATAAAAGCTCTCATTTGTGTTACAAGAATATTAATAGTCTCTTGTACAAAATGTAAGCAATTTAAAAACCTTTGTCTTATAGTAATTGGTTGGAGTTAAAGCACTAAAAATATTAATCATCAAAATGACAAAGATTATAGAATGTAGAAATTATAAGCAGAGAAGGGATTTCAATCTTAAAAAAAAGGAATTAAACATAATAGAAAAGGTAATTACGACATGTCAAATCTTAGCAAATGTTGTCATCAGAATAGATTAAACGGTAGAATCCATTAGTTTGAGCAGCATTGCCTCTGTCTGTTTTTGTTTATCTTTTCCCATTTATCAGAACACAGAATTTTGCTTTCCTGGTCACATTTGGATGTGCCCTGTGAGAGGTTCTGGCCAGGAAGGTGTGAGTGGAAGCAGCTCTTGAGGAAAGCATTGAACTTCAAGGGCTTACGTTTCCAGTTCTCTGCAGTTCCTGTCATAAGAAACATCTCAACCGTGCTTGAGTTGTAACTGAATGCATTCCATTAACCTGATTATTTCAGCCAAAGGTGCCGGCCTCACTGAACTCACACAGTAACCACAACAGCTGCCATTTGTGGCCTCAACATACTTTAAACTATATTACCTGGTAGACTTTTCTATCACAAAGTAGACAATAACAAGAGGAAGGAATTCACCTTCTGTCTAAGCCTGGATTAACATTCATGGCATCATTTATTGATATATCAAGTTAAAATTAGTAACATTGAGATAGTATATAATAAATCATTGCATAAATTTGTCCTAATGAATACAAAACAGTGCATTTATTTATTCATACTGGATTTTTTCTTTTATATATGTATATTTAAAGATTTTAATGCGTGTACTTGAGTGCATGTTGATGTATGTTTACTGGCACATGTATGGTATGGTAGCATGTGTAAGTTAAAGGCAAATAATAGGTATCTATCTCTGGGTCCCCATTTGTTTGAAGAAAGATCTGCTGTTTATTGGTGTGTACCCCAGGCTAGTTGGGTAGCAAGTGTCTGGGGATTCACCTGTGTCAACCTTCCTTTTTTCTAGAGGAACACTGGGATTACTGATGGTATAATGTTGAACTTTACATGAGCTCTGGAGATTTGAACTCAGGTCACCACGCATCCTCAACAAGTGCTTTATTCACTGAGTTATCTACCAAGCCTTTAAAATAATTTTCTAAGCCTTGATTGTTACACCTCTCTCTCTGTCTCTCTCTGTCTCTCTCTGTCTCTTTCTGTCTCTCTCTGTCTCTCTCTCTGTCTCTCTCTCTCTGTCTCTCTCTCTGTCTCTCTCTCTCTGTCTCTCTCTCTCTGTCTCTCTCTCTGTCTCTCTCTCTCTCTCTCTCTCTCTCTCTCTCTCTCTCTCTCCCCCACTCCCAGTCTCAATAAGTGCTCATGACCTCAGGAGAATCATGGAATATAAACATAAGCTTAAAATAGAAGGTCTACTGGAAATATCAATGTCCTATGTGCACTTAAACAGATGATGAGAGGCACCACTGGGAGGGGAAATGAAATGACTGTGTAGAATTCAGTGTTCTTAGTTAGTGGACAACTTGATGGAAAGTTGTTCTTTGATGGACAAATTAGAATTTCTTTAGGAAGCCACAAGTTTTGACTGAATAAATCATCATAGGGGTCCAGCAAATGAAAGTTTCTAGAAACAGATTGAGATGGAAAACAGGCTGTAGTGGGATAATGATGACTACAGAAGTGTGGCCCCCAAGCTGGGACCTGTGCTTCTAGGGTATAGACTTCAGGAAAGTTTACTTTGATACTGTGTGCAGACAACAACCAAGCTTCTTCAGGAGAGTGATTCTACACCCTGAAGCTTTAGCCAGAGAGGTTACTTTCCATGTTGTGGCAGCATTTGAGTCTCAGATCTGCCCCTGGTACAGAGTGTTTCCGAACTGAGAATGATCAAGTACAGAGGTAAGTACAAAAATTCTCGGTGCTTCTCAGAGATGAGAGGCCTCAAGAGAAGGGAGTTTTGGAAGCCTGAGCTGAGAGTGGCTATCCGTTCACCACCTATGACAGTAGGGATGCTTTGAACTGCTAATTGGATAGGCAATCTTAACTGCTAAAAATACTCTCCCACCTTCCTCTTTCTTTTAAATTGAAAAGCTCAAAGCCTTCAGGATAATGAGATAAAATAACCTATATAACTGTACATAATATGAAGTCTGACCTCCTATCCAATTGTCTGCCCACTTCATGCATCTCAGTAGAGCCAGCTATAGCCATCACTAGATTGTCCTTGATGGACAATTTCACACATCCAAGTATGTCCAGTAAAAATGTTTCCCTTGCCTTTTTAGTTAAATCTACTTCTCATTTTTCAACCACATCCTGTAACACACTTTTTTACGAAGTGTTACAGAATTAAGTACCACTTAGTATTTTTCTTTGTAGACATTGTCAATGTAATTGTTTATACATGAGTTATTTACAGATGTCTGTCTTTCCTGATAGGACCTCAACTCCATGAAGACAAGAAACCACATGCTAGTATAATTAAGCTTGCTTCCTCAGTGCACACTGACATGCTAAGCAGACCAAATGAAGACTTCTCATGCATTTGATTGAATTAATTAAAAATGCAGAATAGGATAGTGATGTACAAATTGACCAGTATGCTTGCTGAGCATCCCTCAAAATTCACAGTGAAAGTAAAAAAATATTGGGTTGGGAATAGATGATAGAGATTTTCTTTAAAATCCTGCCAATTATATGTAATATGATTTCAGCATCTGCATAAAGGAAACTATATCAACAGTAACTCTCATGGGGATTTCATCTTGCCAATGTGTACAGACAGGGAAACTGTTGTAGAATTGAACTTTAAGGAACTATAAAGAAAGAGTTTAGTAACAGTTGGCTTAATTAGACCTTAGTTGGTATACCATTCTGAGCATTTATATAGTTTTTAACTGAGCTCTCAGTCCATATAGGCCATTTTTACCACTTATATTTTGGAGAGGGCTTAGTGTTCTTTCTTTCTCAACAGCTATGAATATTTAACAACCTTTCTAATGATTTGGAATACTACAGTGCCTCATGTTGTCTTTTGATCATTGATTATTATGGGAAGATATTGATTATTGTTGGTTAATGATTGGAATAATATTGATTATTATTGGAAGATAAGCAAGATGCTCCAAATGGCCTTCAATACAACAGGAAAGGTTTTATTTTAGGTTATAGAATATCTCCCTGGGGATGTTTAATAAGTGCCAGCATACATCTAACATAAAGAGAGATGAGAATAAAGGAATGGTTTTACAGTAATTAGGACTAAAATTCTGTGAATCATGTAAAACGGTTTATGAAGTCTAACTATGTCAAAATCTAAATCATTACATCCAGACTTCATATTGACAGTCAGTGCTCAGAACTTAAGTGTGAGTGACTTACAGTCTATTCACGATTAATTCCTATAGCTATGAACTTGAATTACCACAGAGCAGTGCATTTTAAGTAAAAAATATTAAATAGTGTTTAGTTTTAAACAAATAAGGTTTTGTTTTGTTTTTTCACAAAATCAAGCATTTTAGCTTTTGAAGAGGAAACTTCTAATATGATTTTTAAAATTAGAAAACAGGGTGACTGCATTAAGGAAGCATTCTACTGGGGATGATAATATCTGCGAAGTGAAACTGATGGTTTCCTTACTCGCAGAACATTTAAAAGGAATTCTACACCGCATAGTGAGTGTGGCCTGGTTCGGTTTTGGAATATAGGAGTCCTTGAGAACTCAAGCCTAAGTGGTAATCATTAGAGGGCTTCCTGCTGTTCAATACTTTAAAATGTTTGGTGCTTTTCTCACCCTGAAAGGCTATTTCTATATTTTCTATAAGGGATAGGTGATGGTACTACTTTTATTTATATAAAGGTTGTGTGAAGTATTTACCATTCCTTTGGCCTGCACTGGAAAACACTTAGTTTTATTTTAAAACAGAACTCAAAGTCTTGGAAAAATGCAAATTTAAAACTGTGGATGTATGAGGACACAGCAAGAAGTCTTAGGAGTAACTGTTCTTTTAAGTTATACTGGAGCATCCTTCCTGGCTCCAAAGCCCCAATTTCTGATTATCTGTAATTCCTACAAGCTAACTTCTAAACAGGGGCTGGGTCAGCTTCTTGAAAGGATGACTGATTTAGTAAAATATTCTGCATGGTAATCATGGGAAGAAAAAGTATTAAACCATCTTAGTCCTAGACCTTACAAGTGTGAACTTCTCTCAAGAGGCTATGAATTCCCAAGGCAGTTCAACTTCACTTCTGTGGGATACAGGGCTCATGATATGTGACCATGCAAAATTTGCCCTAGTCTGCTGAGCAACCAAGGGGAAAATATGCCCACTCTTCTCAGGACGTTGTTAATTATTCGAGAAGATTTTTGGATTAGTTAGGACTAAAGGAATTAGTGGCTAAAATGAATCTACTGTGGGGAAGTCCATGTGAGTTCAGAGCCATTTTCTAGCCTGAGGCACAAGAGCCAGGAATTCAAACTGTAAGCATCAACAATTTTACACAATATTTATTTCATTCTATGTCACTGATGTCCAGCAGCAGAGTGATTATGTTAAAACTTCAGAAAATGTAAAATTATCCAGAAAATTATCATGCTTGAAAATGATATTAACTCTTTTCATGATTCAGTGTAGTTTTGTTCCAATCTAGTAATTTATGAATACATATCTACATATCCACAAACACACACACAATCAGGTCATGGATATAAAAGAGAGTAAGGAATAGTATAGGAGAGGGTTCAGGACGTGAAAGGGAGAACATAAATGATATGATTATTTAAAAGAAAAATAAAAGATGTTAAAATAATTTAATTAAAATGTAAGGAAATGAATTTGGTTTAAATGATTCTATGTTGATTCAATAATTGTTAACTGAGGTACCAGAATGTACCATAATCATCAACCAGAAATACCTGGTAGGTATTTATTAAATGATAAGAAAGCATATGAAAGATTTGAAATTTCATATCTACATGAGAATGAATTTGAACTATAAGTGGAGGTTTATCAGTTTTTATGGTTTGTATTCCAGATACTTAACAGTATTGTTGTGGAAAAAAGATAATTTCTAAAAACCAAACAAAGAAAAGATATTCATAGTGTATACTTAGCTTTTCACCTTTAGATTTACTTCACGTAAAAATTTCCTCAAACATGTCTAGAATTACTATACTAAAAAGACAATGATTGATCTATAGATTATGCATTTATAGTATATATATGCTCACTGCTATGCCTCTAATATTTTTCTTGCCTATGTTAAATATAAGCAAAAATATTTTGTGTAAGAGAAAATCCCATTTAAGGAGTATTGTGTTCATTGAACAGTACTATGTGTTTTAATAAAGGTCTTACCATGACAACTGAACTTCTTCAGGGTTTATCAAAATTTACATTTTGATCTTTACTTCTACTGTTATTTCATTTATACCTCAACAAACACTTGAAGTATAACAGACCAGTCCTTCTCTGTACAAGCTCTTACTGTTGCATCATCTTAAATCTTTCCTCAGCCTGATCAGGCAGCAGCATCTTTGAATCTCTCTCTAACCTCACCTCACCTCGGTAGGTTCTGGTGAGATTCATTTGAGGACACTGGCTGAAGCTGCTTCCAGGAGATTTCTTCCCGGCAACACTATTTTACCTCTTATGTCTTGTGTGAGTCATGTGCAAGGACTCTTGTCTAGTGTTTTAAAATATGTGTTTCACATAGTCTTGCAATATTCTAGAGGTTGAAGAAGAACAGACCAAAACCTAGACTTGCTTCAATTTGGCATCTTTTCCTCTCTTGAATTCCTATTCCAATTTTTGATGCAACTTACTGCTATATTTTATGTTGTGTCTCAATTCATCATATGAAAGCCTTACTGTGTTTGTTCTACTTGTGTAATCTTTGTATTTTATCATTGGTAACAACAGCATAGCAGTTTAATGAGGTGAGCTCTGGGGTTTCTCATTTATCCATCTGTGTTGATGAAACTGAAAGGCAAACAGAAAGCACCTACTTCAAAGCTCGTGCAACTGCAACTCACTAACGAAGCACCATGGTCAGGAATCTGCAACACTCTTTGGTCAGTACAAGAAACCAGTTTTTCACAAAAATTTAATATTTCACCAAGTACCTAAGATTTCAATCATGATTTCTTATATGTAATTAATCTAAAAAGGGATTTCTTTGTGTCTAAAGTAATCTTTTACATATTTCTAACGAGCTGAATTACTCTTTTTATACAAGTTCCCATGAGTATCTTTTAGAAGTAAATGTATTTCATGATGGTTTGAAAATAATTAGCTACAGATACATTTTCATTTCCTCACTTTCTTTACTTATTAAGTAGTATTATCTTCATATTTTTATCTCCTGACTTTAATGACTTTTACTCTTTCTGAGTTAGTATTATAAGAGGATTTTCAGTTTACTACAATATCCATATTAGCTGACTTCCCTAGGTTGTGATAAGCTAGACTCGAGTTGTTGAGGGGACGGGTGTTGGGAGCCGCCCCCACATTCGCCGTCACAAGATGGCGCTGACATCCTGTGTTCTAAGTGGTAAACAAATAATCTGCGCATGTGCCAAGGGTATTTTATGACTACTTGTACTCTACCTTTCCCGTGAACGTCAGCTCGGCCATGGGCTGCAGCCAATCAGGGAGTGATGCGTCCTAGGCGAAATATAACTCTCCTAAATAGGGAAGGGGTTTCGGTTTCATTTTTAAAGGGGCTTTCGTTTTTGGGGCTGGGCGCTGGGCGCTTGCCCTCCTGGCTCCCAAAGATGTAAGCAATAAAGTTTTGCCGCAGAAGATTTTGGTTTGTTGCGTCTTTCCTGGCCGGGCATGAGAACGCGATTAAGAGACGGGAGATGGCTAAGTTGGTAAATCACCTGCTACAAAACCATAAAGACCTGAGTTTGGATCCAGGAACCCAGGTAAAATCCAGGGCTGCCAGTTCTCACAGGTGAAGACAAATGGATCCCCAGAGCTCTCTACTCAGGCAGCCTTGCCAGTTGGTGATATCTGGGTTCAGAGGCAAAGTTTGTCTCTGAAATATATAGTGGAGAATGACAGAAGAGAACTCATGATGTCAGCTCCTGGCCTTTATGTGCACATAAAATGCATGCTTCTTCAGGCTCATGTGCACACACCTATACAGCACACATTCATGCACATACTCAAGTTGCTCAGACTATCTTCTGAGTATATTGAGGAAAGTTCTGCTTGCTTGTAGAATATACTTTTTTGCTATAGCAGGAATGAAGCCTAATCCAACAGAGCTGTCACCTGGCATCTTATCTCACCTTTTTGGACAACCCTTCTACTTATGAACCTGCAGTGATGTCTTCAAATTTCCAGATAAATTCTATTTGTGACCTCTAGACCCACTGTTAAAGAGACCATGTGACTGGAGTAGAGCCGTCATATTATTTACTTCACTTAGGGTTAGCATGCTTTGGGCCTTAATTACACTCACAGGTCCTTTTGAGCATCATCTACACTGATTTGTCTAAAAAATCAAAAAATTGTAGAATTCCCAAGACAGAAATCTCTAGGGTTGCATGGAATTATGCCTTCCACATCTCTTGGGAAGATTATTTACTTCGGTTAACTTCAATTTCCCTATTTTGCAGAATTTGTGAATTTTCAGAATGCATATTTTTGTGCATTTTCAATTTTTTGATGTATTCATACTTGAGATTTTGTACCCTGGCATACACTTTGGCTTAAAGATATCCTTAGTTATTATTTTTGGTTCTTCTGAGATGTAATTTATTCTGTAAGTAATGCTTTTGTTATTAAAGTTAATTTTTATTTCATAGAAACTGCAAGGATTGGCATGGTTTATTCTTTCTCTTTTGAGACTTTTTTGAGACCCAGGATATAATCAATATTTATTAATGCCTTATGAATATTTGAATAGTTTAAAAATGTATATATTTTCTGCCTAGGAGCTGTAGAACTAATTATATTATTCATTTTCTCAATTTCCTCATTTGAGTTCTGACTGTTTTGATCATGATGTGAAAGTTTCAAACATAATGATGTTTTCCCATTTGTCCTTAATTTGAAAGGTTTTGCTGAATATAGTTTAAGCTTTGTTCCTTGTTTTAGAAATTTTTTTTTGCAGATCCTTCTATAAAGGCTGATAATACAGTAAAGGAACTTTTGCAGGAAATGATAGTAATATTGGTAACCATTGATATAGCACTAATATTTCCAGAGAGATTAGGTCCATTGGAGGCCAGGATTAACAGGGTATGCAGAAAGACAGAGAATGGCTTACTAGTGGGGAACAGAAGAGGACAAACCCCCTTGAAAAGGCATCTTGATGCTGCAATGGCTCAGACCTGGTTGAAGATCTCAGAGCCAGAGAGCCTGAGCACGCAACTCTCACTGTAAGACAGACACCGAGAACTGATATGTAAATCCTATAGTTCACAGGCTGACATGCCTGGAGACTGAAGGTCTAAAACGAAAGGCCAGGAAGTCTGTTGTCAGCCTTCTGAAAGACACACTTGTATTTTCTCTAGTTTTGTTCTCTGGTGCCCAGCTGACTGGACAGTGGTCATACCGACACACTGAGGGAGTGGAAGGGTCTTCCTTATCAGGCTGTTCCAAATCAGAGAACACCTCCTATCTTAAACCTCCACAGATTCACCCAGATGCAAGTAAAGCCGTTTTAGACCTGAAAATGACCCTTAATCCAAGCAAGGAGGCATCAAAAGTCAATTATTATACCTATAAGTTCTTTCAGAATATACATCATTTCATAAACTTTGTAGTGCATAGCTTCAGAACCTTGAAAATTTTCATGTCTTACTCTGCAGGTTGAATGCACGTATTTTTGGCAGTAGTTTTCGCCCTTTGACTTTGATTGGACTCAGCTCCACTCTACTTTGTGGTTTAAATTTATTCTATCAAATTACTTTATAATTTCCACTTAACACTGGCTATTTGGGGACTATATTGCTCACCTCTTTTCAGATCATCAGAAATTTTATTTTACCCTTCTAAAGTGAATAATGAAATTTCACAGTTTACTCTGAAGTATCAAGCAAACAAAACAGTGTTAATACATTTAAACAATAAACACAAACGTTTCTGTTGTCTTAAGAATACTACATATTATATCGATCTCATCCACGTTATATTAGTCAGGGTTCTATAGATGCACAGAACTGATGGAATGAATGTTATGGAAAGGAAACTTACTAGATTATCTCACGTGTTGGAGCAGTCCAACAATGCTGTCTGAACACTGAAGAGGCTGAGACCATGGTGGCTGATCAGTATACAGAACTGGGGTCCTCAGCAGTCTGAAGCAGGTACTAAAGGTCTAAACCATTTTGGAGATAACACTAGTCTTTAATCCACATTGGATGGCAGAGGAAGCTGTATTCTGCTAGAGGATGGTGGTGGGAGTATCAGCAACAAGAATGTTACAGCCGCACTGATTGGCCAAGAGTTAATTAGGAAAGAAACCAGAAATATCGTTTTCCTTTTAGACCCCATTTCATGTAGGACACTATCAAAAGGGGGTGACCAATCCTGGAGAGGGTCTGTCCAACTCTCTTCTTTATTTATTCCAGAAAATATCATCGACCCTCCAGGAGACATGGCTTTGAACTGATCCCTTACCAAATCAGGCTGACAATCAAGATTAAACATTCCAAGGGCTTGAAATATTGGAAAGATTTTTAAATGAGTTCAAACTTATTTTACTGTGGAAGTGGGTTCATTTAGTAAAGCAAAGCTGATCATCTCCCATTAAATAGTCTGACCTAACTATGAGTCCATTTTAATGCTGAAGCAAAAGCCTTCATCAGTGAATGTGCCTTACTCTCCTCCTTTTAACTGACTCTTCCTTTTTATAATCACCAATGCAGCCCCATAGTTATTGCTTTATGTAGTAACATATGCTATTCTTCAGACTATAATATTTCTACTCCTCTTAATGATATGTTAAGTCCTAGGTAAACTTTAGTATTTGTCTTAAGCTATTACATCTTTGGACATGCTTTTTGTTTTGTTTAGTTTGTTCCCTTTCTCCATCAATATCAAGTTCTCAGATTTTTCTTCTCTCACTAGCATAGTATCTGTAGGTACCTACTACAGCATGGCATTTTCTGCCACAAAATGACCAAGAAGTTCATTGACCCGAAGTTCAAGAAGATTAGAAGGCACATTCCTTGTTTATTCCTTCCTTAGCCCAGAAACATAAAATACCCAAGATATAAGTTACAATTTGAAAAACACATGAAACTCAAGAAGAAAGAAGACCAAAGTGTGGACACTTTGCCCCTTCTTAGAATTGGGAACAAAACACCCATGGAAGGAGTTACAGAGACAAAGTTTGGAGCTGAGACAAAAGGATGGACCATCTAGAGACTGCCATATTCAGGGATCCATCCCATAATCAGCCTCCAAACGCTGACACCATTGCATACACTAGCAAGATTTTGCTGAAAGGACCCTGATATAGCTGTCTCTTGTGAGACTAGGCCGGGGCCTAGCAAACACAGAAGTAGATGCTCACAGTCAGCTATTGGATGAGTCACACGGTCCCCAATGGAGGAGCTAGAAAAAGTACCCAAGGAGCTAAAGGAATCTGCAACCCTATAGGTGGAACAACAATATGAACTAACCAGTACCCCGGAGCTCTTGACTCTAGCTGCATATGTATCAGAAGATGGCCTAGTCGGCCATCACTGGAAAGAGAGGCCCATTGGACATGCAAACTTTATATGCCCCAGTACGAGGGCATGCCAGAGCCAAAAAGTGGGAGTGGGTGGGTAGGGGAGTGGGGGGAGGGTATGGGGGACTTTTGGGATAGCATTGGAAATGTAAATGAGGAAAAACCTAATTTTAAAAAAAGGCACGTTCCTTTTGGTTTGAGAATTCTGGAACTAGTCCTATACTCGATGTATGTGTTTTGTTTTGTTTTTTTTTTTAAACAAGTATTTGTCAGTTGTTAAATTTAGTAGGCAATCTCACAAGTGTCAGCTCATATTTTGGCTGACGTCCCAAGATATTTTAGTTTAAACAATGCCATTTCCTAATGTAAAATATGGAAATCTTAACTGAATCATCATGCACACAATAAACTCTGTTGAATGATAGGACTCAATACTGACTCATCAAATTGTAACAGACACATCACAAGCATAGAAATATTAATAATCCAGGGACAATTGAGAATGGATACACTAGAACTTTGGTTCATGTTCAACTTTTTATAAAGTCAAACCTATTCAAAGAGTAAAGCCTCAGCTAAAACATCACTCTTTAAAAATATACAATATTACAACAGAGTACAGTTGGGTATATAGCTCTACTGCTTATCGATAATAAGCATTAATTAACTTGATTAACATTTCAGGGGTCATTATATATACCCACAACCAAGTAGAGGGTTAGACTACAAAAGGCAGAGCTAGAGAGATTTAGTGTGAGCTGACCTAAGCTGGTGAGCATTGTTAAGATGACAAGGGAATGCTTTGGGAGCATATGGTAAGCATATCGGTCCTAGGCCTGGGAGTATGCTGACAGAGAGTCCAGGATGGAAGCATGAGAAAGTCTAAGTGGCAAAAAGAGATTACGATAGAGAATGGAAAACAGAGAGAAGAGAAAGGGATATGCAAATGGGTGGTTTCAGAGCTTCAGCTATAATCCAGAGGCAGTTATGCCACTGAGGGGACTTTGGCATGGACAGGACCTAACCAGATTCCCTTTCTAGAAAGACTAGAGGTGTCACCAAGAGGAACATGGATTAATAATAGACAAGACCAGCACTGTCAATGTGAAGAAACAACTCACAAAATTCTCAAGTAAACTGGAGGTGGGGCTTTTCAGAAATAAAATTTCCAATTTATTTTTAACTTAAAGCACTAATTCTCCTTAACTTTCCTTTATATTTCTTGTTTCTCTTTGATAGAAAAATGAATGTGTAAACCGAATGTTTGTGGGCACTTATATTACCATTGTTGGCTAATAGGATCCAATAAGGGTACATTAATAAAAGAAATATATAGAGAGAAACTTATGGAAAGATCTTCCATGCTCATTGATCAGTAGACTTAAGAAAGTAAAAAAGGGCCATCTTACGACAAGCAGTCTACAGATTCAATGCAATTCCCATCAAAGTTCTAACACAATTCCTTATAGACCTTGCAATAACAAGTCTCAATTTTATATAAAAAAAACAAAACAAAAACAGAATAGCTAAAACAATCCTGTACAATACAAGAATTTCTAGAGATAACTTAATCCCTTACTTAAAGCTACAGAACTCTCCTGTGAGGCTATGCCAGGGCCCAGCAAACACAGAAGTGGATGCCCACAGTCAACTATTGGATGGATCACAGGGCTCCCAATGGAGGAGCTAGAGAAAGTACCCAAGGAGCTAAAGGGATCTGCAACCCTATAGGTGGAACAACATTATGAACTAACCAGTACCCCGGAGCTCTTGACTCTAGCTGCATATGTATCAAAAGATGGCCTAGTCGGCCATCACTGGAAAGAGAGGCCCATTGGACATGCAAACTTTATATGCCCCAGTACAGGGGAACGCCAGGGCCAAAAAGGGTGAGTGGGTGGGTAGGGGAGTGGGGGTGGGTGGGTATGGGGGACTTTTGGTATAGCATTGGAAATGTAAATGAGCTAAATACCTAATAAAAAATGGAAAAGGAAAAAATAAATAAATAAATAAATAAATAAATAAAATGTTAAAAAAAAAAAAAAAACAAACTGCAAGGTATTGGCATACAAACTGACAGGGTAATCAAGGGAATTGACTTGAAGATCCAGACATAAATTTACCCACCTATGGACACCTGATTTTTTATAAAGAAGCCAAAATTATACAATGGAAAAAAGAAGGTGTCTTCAACAAATCATGCTGGTTTAACTGGATGTATGCATGTAGAAGAATGTAAATAGATCCATACCTATCACCCTACACAAAACTCAAGTCCAACTGGATGAAATACCTCAAAAGAAAGCCAATTTCATTGAGCCTAGTAGAAGAGAAACTGGGAAATAGCTTTAAATGTGTTGACAAAGGAGACAATTTCCTGAACAGAACACCAATAGCACAGACACTGAGATCAACAATTAATAGATGGGGCCTCATGAAACTGTAAAGCCTCTGTAAGGCAGAGGACACAGGACAAATGGCAATAGGATAAATGCCAATAGGACAAATGGCAATAGAACAAATGCCTATAGGACAAATGCCAATAGGACAAATGCCAATAAGACAAATGGCAATAGGACAAATGGCAGCCTACAGAATGGGAAAAGATTTTTACTAAATCCCCATCTGATAGAGGGCTAATTTTCAAAATATAAAAAAAAATCAAGAATCTAGATATCAATACACTATTAACCCAATTTTAAAATGAGGCACAGATCTAAAGAGAGATTTTTCAACAAAGAAATCTCAAATGACTGAAAAGCACTTTAAAAAGTGTTAAAAAGCCTTAGCCATCGGGGAAATGCAAATCAAAAATTACTCTGAGATTCCATCTTATATCTGTCAAAATCAAAAACAGGAGTGGCAATTCATGCTGGTGAGAGTGTGGAGCAATGGGAACACTCCTCTATTACTGTGGGAGTTTAAACTTGTACAGCCAATTTGGAAATCAATGACAGTTTCTCAGAAAATTGGAAATTCATCTACCTCATGGCCCAGCTATACCACTTTTGGGTATATATCCAAAGGACACTCATCCGACCACAGAGAAACTTAATCAACTCTGTTCATAGGAGTTTTATTTGTTGTGGCCAGAAACTGGAAACAACCCTGATGTCTCTCAAAGGAAGAATGGATAGTGAAAATGTGGTTCATTTACAGGATGGATTAATACTCACCTATTAAAATCAATGACATGAAATTTTCAGGCAAAAACAGAAGTAGAAAAAAAAAACATGCTGAGTGAGGTGAATTGCACTTAAAAGGACAGACTTGAAGGGTCCTAGAATAATCATCCTCAGAAAGAGTTCGTCTAGAGAGGAACATAAACAGTGCAGAGATCCACAGCCAAACACTAGGTGGAGCTTGGCAAATCCCAAGGAAGAGGGGAGCAATGATTGTAGGAACTAGAGAATTCAGGAACACCAAAGAGAACCCACAAATCAACTAACCTGGGCTCAGAGGGGTTCACAGAGACTGAACCGCCATTCAGGGAGCCTGCATAGGTCTGACCTAGGTCCTCTGCATATCTGCTATGGTTGTGTACCTTGAACTTCACATGGGACTCATCACCGTGGGGATGGGTGCTCTCTCTGACACTTTTGACTGATTTTGGAATCCTTTCCCACCTACTGGGTTGCCTTGTCCTCCAGCTTTAATATGAGGGTGGTGCTACTTACTGCAATACATGCCATGTTGTTCAACAGAGGCTCTTTCCTCAGAATAAATGGAGGAGGAATAGATGGGGTGATGCTGGAGTAGATGGGGTGATACTGGAGTAGATGGGGTGATATTGGAAGGGAAAAAGGGAGGGAAAACAGTGCTAGAGATGCTATTTATGAGAAGATTAAATAAAATAAAAATAAGATGATAGAAAATAATTGATCAATAAATGATTGATGGCTGATAGGTAATAAATGGAAAACAATAAATGATAAATATATAGAGATATCAATGATAAATTGATAGATGAGAGATAGAGATATAGATAGACAAATTGGGAGGTAGATAGGTTGAAAGTCAATATATTAGACAATAATAGAATTTTAGAAGTTGAGCTACTATAGTTTAAAGAGTTTAAACTTTCATAATTGTCTCCAATTTTTTGAGATAAGTGTTATACTGTACATAATAAAAATTTGTCATAATATATATTTTATATGTCTGATTTTTATCAAATGTGTTATATTTCATTTAAGCTTCCTTTATGTGAACACATATAAGTAGAATATTTTAAGTGTATCTATTAAGTGTCTTTATGTTTGTTTTCTTTGCATGTCAGGCCATAACCACTGCCTGATTATCTAGGGAAATTAGTTTTAAAACTTGTTTGTAAAATTGCTGTTGATTAATATCAATACACTCAATGGAAATAATACTCTGTCTTGTCATGAGCTTTCTCTTATTCTCTTTCTGCCTGTGTGTGGACCTGTGGTCTATGTACATGTGTTCCCACGTGTAGGGGTAAACTAAGTGTGGGGATGCATACGGAGGCCCGTGAGTTGGGTCTTCTCATGGATTCCAGAAGCGCCTATTCCAGTTATTCTAGGTGAGCAGTTTGCCCAGAGATTCCCTCTTTCTCACTCTTGCTGCTCAGGTTACAGGCAGCCAGCATGCCTGCCTGGCTTCCACTGAACTATCCTCTCAGCCCCTAATGTGAGCTTGGAAACTGCATTGTTTGAGTTTCTACCCTTTGTTGAACAAGCGATCTATTTCATGTATTACAAGTTCATTTTTCTTGTAATATATGTAAGTTACTTGAATCTCGTTATCTCAATTGAATTAATAAGTCATTATTTTTTTTAATTTCTTTCAGATTTCATCCATGGACTTTGGCAATTTTTATCTTATTTGGATATAACATATGAGGTAAGTACATATATTCATTATTTTCCAATTAGCAAACTGATTATCAAGAGAGTTTAATTAAATAATCTTTCCCTTGCTCAGTGGCTTGTGATGTCTCTATGATATATTTTGCATGAGAGAGAAAAACTAACTCCCATATGTATGTTCTATAATATTTATTTATCACTATCTAATTGTGTGAGCGCTGGCTCATTTAAATATTGCAGTTTTATAACTTATTTAATGCTCTACAGATCTTTCTCCCTTTCGTTTTTGTCAGAAATAGCTCTTCTTATTTTTTATTAAAATTTTAAAATTAAAACATAATTGCACCCCTTCCATATCCTTTTTTCCTTCTGACTCCTTCCTTGTTTCCTCGTTTCAACTGTGCTCACTCCCTCCTTAACCCCGATCAAACGGATGGACTGTTTAAAACTGTTACTCACGTGTGCATGTGTGTACTCATATGTGTACATGCACACACAGATACATAAATATATAAACGTAAACTGCTGTGTCACTTAGTGTGGCTTGTGTGTATATGATTTCAGAACTGACCACTGTTGTCTCATGTATTTATTTATCATTCATTCATTCATTCATTTGTGGAACTGGCTCTCTTTGTGTAACTCTGGCTGTGGTGGAACTCACTGTGTAGACTAAATCGACTTCAAAGTCACAGTGATTCACCTGCCTCACATCTGCCAGTGCTGGAATTAAACATGTTCACCACTGAGCCCAGCAGGGTTGACCGTTTTGTATTGAATAATCACTTGGAGAGCTCACCCCTGGGAGAGGCTAATTTTCCCTCTCTCCAAAGGCATGAATTCCCTGTATTTTTTTAATATTTGAGATTATAATGTAATAATAACAAAATAATCACAATATTTCTCTGTTCCCTTTCTTCCATCTAAGCACTCCCATAATGCTCCTCATATTCTCTTTCAATTTTTTCCACCACTACTACATGTATACACATAGATACATTTATGTTCCTAAATATAACCTGTTCAGTCTATATAATGATTCTTGTGTGTATGTGTTCAGGGCTGAGAAATTGGTATAACCAGTTGGTGTACTGTTCCCTAGGGGAAACTATTTTTTTTCTTTTTTTTCCTTTTTTCCATATTTTATTAGGTATTTAGCTCATTTACATTTCCAATGCTATACCAAAAGTCCTCCATACCCCCCCCCCACTCCCCTACCCACCCAGTCCCCCTTTTCTGCTGCTCTTAGCATTCCTTACTTACCTGTAGCTCTTTATGTAGTATTGAGATTTGTGTGGGCTTTCTCTGTCCACTTTAGCTTGTCTACTGGTGTTGTCCTCGTTCAGCACATGATTGGGCAGCCATGCTGGTAAGACTTTCTGGAGAGAGGGCAAGCTGACTGTAAGATCTAGAAGAGCGGGGTGTTTGCTGTGAATTGTGTCTCCTACTCACTGTGAAGTAACACCAGTAAAGCTTGGAGTTCCTTGTCTGAGGAGGGAACCTGGTGAGGTTTCTCTCTTTGGACTTGACATATCTATTGGGTTTATCATTTTTCTGGTCTTGTTTAGGCAGTCACATTGTGGATGTTTCATGGGTGAAGTATCTCTTTCATATAAATTCAAATTTCCCCAAAAGTTTTTTGAATAAAATTATATCAAAATTTTGTTCTCTTATTATTATAGTAAATTTAAAAGAGGTAAGGGGCTTGTGAAGGGGGAAAATGGGAAGGGGGATAACAATTGAAATGTAAATAAATAAAACAACCAATAAAAAATTGGTGAGATAGTTAGAGATGGTTCAGTGTGTAAGTATATTTGCGGTGAACGCATGAACAATTGACAACAGCTATATCAGGCTCTTGTCAGCAGGCTCTTGTTGGCATCTACCTAGAGTCTGGGTTTTGTAGTTGTTTACCGGGTGGTTCCCCAAGTGGAACAGTCTCTGGATGGTCATTCCTTAAGTCTCTGCTCTGAACTTTGTTTCTGTAACTTCTTCCATGGCTATTTTGTTCCCTATTCTAAGAAGGTACAAAGTATCCACACTTTGGTCTTCCTTCTTCTTGAGTTTCATGTGTTATGTAAATTGTATCTTGTGTATTTTAACTTTCTGGGCTAATATCCACTTATCAGTGAGTGCATGTCATGTGTGTTCTTTTGTGATTGGGTTTCCTCACTCAGGATGATATCCTCTAGGTCCATCCATTTGCCTAGGAATTTCATAATTTCATTCTTTTTAATAGCTGAGTAGTACTCCATTGTGTAAATGTACCTCATTTTCTGTATTCATTCTTCTGTTGAGTGACATCTGGGTTTTTTTCCAGCTTCTGGCTATTATAAATAAGGCTGCTATGAACATAGTGGAACATGTGTCCTTATTACAAGTTGGAACATCTTCTGTGTATATGCCCAGCAGAGGTATTGCTGGATCCTCAGGTAACACCATGTCCAATTTTTTGAGGAACCACCAAACTGATTTCCAGAATGGTTGTACCAGCTTGCAGTCCCACCAGCAATCGAGGACTATTCCTCTTTCTCCACATCCTCCCCAGCATCTGCTGTCACATGAATTTTTGATCTTAGCCATTCTGACTGGTGTGAGGTAGAATCTCAGGGTTGTTTTGATTTGCATTTCCCTGATGATTAAGGATGTTGAACATTTTTTAGGTGTTTCTCAGCCATTTGGAATTCCTCAGTTGAGAATTCTTTGTTTAGCTCTGTACCCCATTTTTAAATAGGTTTATTTGATTTTCTGTAGTCCAGCTTCTTGAGTTCTTTGTATATATTGGATATTAGTTCCCTATCAGATTTAGGATTGGTAAAGATCCTTTCCCAATCTGTTGGTGGCCTTTTTGTCTTATTGACAGTGTCTTTTGCTTTACAGAAGCTTTGCAATTTTTTAAGGTCCCATTTGTCGAGTCTCGATCTTACAGCACAAGCCATTGCTGTTCTGTTCAGGAATTTTTCCCCTGTGCCCATATCTTCGAGGTTTTCCCCCACTTTCCTCCTCCTATAAGTTTCAGTGTCTCTGGTTTTATATGGAGTTCCTTGATCCACTTTGACTTGAGCTTTGTACAAGGAGATAAGAATAGATCAATTTGCATTCTTCTACATGATAACTGCCAGTTGTGCCAGCACCATTTGTTGAAAATGCTGTCTCAAAAATATCTCTAATGCATGGTCCTACTGACTAAAGTGTATACCTTTCCAGCTCTGAAATTCTGCTTTGATTTTTTTTATTTTGATAGTTATCCTCGAATGCTCCATGTATATTTTCTTCTGTGTTTACTTATGGTTGCATGCAGGACACTTGATGGATTGCCCTTACCTGTGTTCTGCTTGACCCTTCCCAGCTGCTGATCTGAAGAATCCTATGCCAAAAGGACTGGATTAAGAAGTCACGTTCCTTCCTGAATCTCAGTGGAGTGGAGCAGACTGCAGGATGGGGGAGAAACAGTTTATTTAAAGACTCCCAAAGACGTGAAGGAGTAAGAAAGGAAGGCAGGACCAGTGTTAAAACTTCTCTATCTATTCTGTGAGCTTTCTCCTCTCCTTTAGTCCTGACCTCAGGACCACATGTCATGTGCCTGTGGCAATGTACAGGTGTAAGTTTCTAGTCCAGTGCACTGGTGAATTATAAACATGAATATGCCCTAATCCTAATATACATATCTTTCCTTAACTACTGTAATAAGTACATCTAATCAAATAGATGTGTTTTCCTATTTGATATTGCTTAGTGGAACTGCCACCGCCCAGGTGATTGTATTGGGAAAAAAAAAAAAAAACTATCTTAAATTTTTTTCTCTCTTTCTCCTTAATCTCTCTGTATTTTATAAACTCAATTTTTCTTTTTCTTTTTTCTTTTCTTTTCCTTTCTTTTCTCTTCTTTTCTTTTCTTTTCTTTCTTTCTTTTTTATTTTTTTTTACTATTTTTATTTGGGACTTTATTGTCTCTCTACCTATCCTGAGCTTAGTTCTTTTGCCTTTCTTTCTCTCTATTCTAGTATTGTCCAAATCCATCATTTATACTTTTAAAAGCAAATAACTGGCTATTTTTTTCATTTTAAACACTTCAATGTCTCACCACTACCCTCAGGAAAAAATGTGTTATATGTACCTGGCTAAATTTATATCTAATGTATTAATTTTTATGCTTTTCTCTTCATCCTGCTGAGTAAGCCACAATTAAGTTAAAACTAAAGTTGAGTAACCTTGACATGGGCAATGATACCGTATCCAGAGGGATATTGAGTGAGAGCAAGTAGAAAAATCAGTCATTAAAAATCCAATTAGGAAATGTGAGGGAAATAATAGGGTTTAGACCCAAACAAGCCAACACTCCAGAGGAGATAAAAGAAAAGATTACATTGAGAAGACTGAAAAGGGACCTTTTACAGTCTCAAATGCCTGTGCCCTGTAGTGAGGGAAGAAGAAGTGGCAGAGAGCAGGAGGCCAACAGTAAGAGGATGAGGGACAAACTCGGTGGATTGTCTTGTGGGGCTGTGGGACATTGCAAACAAGTCTCCCCCTAGTAGAAGACACTTTGCCATCTGACTTTTGTGTTTTCCTTTATACCAGCTGTTTCTCTCTGCCTTATGTACAGTGACCTTCGTTCAATAGCAGGCACACTGCTGTTCAGACTAGAAGGTGGCATCTCGCCTAAGATTTTCCAAATGTCTCACACACCCCACTTGGAATGGTAACTCTCCATTTTCCCTCAGTACATCCATAAACATAGGGAAGAGCCTCTGGGTCAAGGAGAGCACCAGCACTCACTGGAGAATTCCATTGTGGTTAAAGCATTCTTCTCACATGTCTATGACCGTAATTCTCCTGCAGTGCCTGTCCCTTCACACATACCTCAAGGCATAACAGACAAGATTGAGTTCAGCAAGTGCGTTCCTTTATGAAGAATCTTCTATTCCTGCTACATAAAAAGTCATAGTGTACATATGAATCTATTAACAGTACATCATTTTAGAATACATGGCTTTCTTTTATCTTGTCACATGTACGCATGTACAAAATGCATCAAAATTCTTTAGTATTGTTACTTGCCCATCAGTTCTCACTTATCTCCACCAAACCTGGCTTTAATTTTGGGAGGACCTTTGCCTATCTGTTTGGTACTCAGTGCTAGTGCATTTAATGAATGTGGGACAGAGGAATGAAGGTAAGGAGACAAATCTCTTCTTTCAATCCTTAGCGATCAGCTCAAGGCAGACTCAGAAGCAGTAAATTATTCTGTGAAATCGTCACTGCTATCTTCTTTTTCCTCAGGTAATTCCTTGTTTCTGTCAATTTATGCCCTAACTGAATTTTTACATTTTATTTCCAACTCTTGCTTTTGATTATAAAAAGCTCACCAGACATGATACTGTTATAGCTTTAAGTAAGGGGTAAGTTCTCCAGTGTAACAGGTGCCGAAGTTAAGTAACTGTATATGCTGGTCCAAATTCCTGCCTTCAGTCCAATGTAATATGACTTAGAAAGACAGGTGCATGTGTGCACACTTGCATGCACATGTGTATGTGTACACACATGCATGTACACAATCAAACATACTTAAAGCCTATGCTTTATGTTGTAAAAATATTTTATATGCACTACCATTCATTTTTCTTACATTGTTGGGAATGAAAATGAGGATTTTTGTACATGTGAGCCAAGAACTCTATCTCTGAACTCCATACCAAGTGAAGAGATTTCCTAAAATATGTAATATTACTTGCTGTGATCTCATATAGCCTAAGTGTATAAATAATCAGAACAACCCTTCTATTTTCCTCTTCCCTAACTATACAGACCATGTCCCTGTCCCTAATTTCTGAATGCCTCAAACTGTCTTCAACTGAAAGCATTGTTTTTATAGAGCACTTAGGAGCTCAGGCAACTTCATGCTGGCATTCCGGGTTGACTAAACTCTGAACAGTTAAGGAAAGATATTTAGTTTCCTCCTTGTGTTTTCATCGCCATGAACCAGGTGACTACAAAAAGTAAAGTTTTGTAAAATAAATGATTTCTTACAGTTACCTCATACATATATCAAATAGAAAGAACTTTATTCATAAAAGCTTAAAAGTTCCTTTTTCATTTCTATGTTTTTTTTCTAGTAGAATTGAATTATTTCTATCATACACAACTCCAAATTTGAGTATCTTTGTTTAATCATCTTGACACTATTTGTGGGAAGCTTTTAACCTTTAAGCTCAAGGAGCCCCTTAATCAAATCCAACCCAAATTGATTGACCTTAGCAGTATAGTATACACAGACTTATAGTCATTGATTTAGTCATCTGTGTATGGATTTCACAGATATTATAGTTTAAATGATAGTAGGAGAAAGAGTGACCTGTTTGCATGTTAATTGCTGAACGTATTTATGTATCTATAACCTTTAAAAAATTAAGTGGTTGACATAATTTGAGTGTCTGCTAAGCACTGAACCCTAGAAGCACCAGATGATAGTTAGATTCATTAAAGTAAAATATATTTTATTTATTATTCATATTCTTAATGTTCTAGTGAATATCAGGCTCAGGGAGGGAAACTACAAAGATTGACGTCATCATATGGAGACTGTGTATGTATATTCTGTAAATAGCATCTCAATCTGCTAGCCTGGGCGTTGAACTGATTTTTGTAAGAGTATGAGACAAAGCTACTTCCACAGAGCTGGCTTCCAGGGCTCATAGTATGAAAGAAGTTGTTTTCTATATTTTTATTGTTGCTACTTTTAAGAGAGGACATTTGGTTACTTTGGAGAAAAGATGAGAATATCCAGGAGAGAAGAGATAGGACTTTGAGTGACAGGGTAAAATAGATACAAGAGTTTATAAGAAGACATCGCCCAAAGGCTGTAGAGTAACTTAGTGATATTAAATTCTGGATCAAAGTGAAATGATTTAAGAGAGTTTATGGGACATGTCTACAAAAGCAGTACCTTCAGAAATATTTACTTAGTGCAATTATGTAAAAGAGTTAGAATTGTTGAGAAAGTACAATATTGCCTCTTCTTAACAGAGTTAACTTATATTTAACAACATTAGAGAGTTCTCAAGCTGATCATTTATCACACGGCTAAAACACACACTACACTGATGACTTCCTGGCATGAATCAGCCTAGAGTCCACAGACAAAATGCAGTGGGACCAAGGAAGAAGGATGGATTAATTCACCTTCCCTGACACATTTAGTTGATGTTTGTGCAAAGACTTGAAAGAAATGCAAAATTCCCTGGAGAGGCATGTGCAGATGTGGTGGGCAAAGAGACTATTACACTGAAACTTGCAGTGTGCAAGATTACATGGGGATAAAAGAGTACTATGTCATTGAGCACTGTACAACAGGGCTGGAGAAAGAGAGAGAGAGAGAGAGAGAGAGAGAGAGAGAGAGAGAGAGAGAGAGAGAGAGAGAGAGGAGAGAGGGAGGGGGAGGGGGAGGGGGAGGGAGAGGGAGAGGGGGAGGGAGAGGGGGAGGGGAGGGGGAGGGGGAGGGAGAGGGGGAGGGAGAGGGGGAGGGGGAGGGAGAGAACTTAAAAAGCAAAGGGTGGGGGCGAATATTTGTAATCCATGTGCCAGAAAGGCAGACAAAAAGACAAGCACTGAAGCTCTCTGGCAAGTCAGATGAGCCTAATCAGAGGGCCCCAAGTCCCTGTGAGATCCTAGGTCTCAAAGCAGCATGAATGGCTTCTGAAGAATAATGCCTGAGTTGATCTCTGGCCCTTAATTCCCAGCAGTCCACTGCATACACATTGTCTTAGTCAGGGTTTCTATTCCTGCACAAACACCATGACCATGAAGCAAGTTGGGGAAGAAAGGGTTTATTTAGCTTACATATCCAAATTGTTGTTCATCTCAAAAGAAAGTCAGGATTGGAACTCAAGCAGGCCAGAAAGCAGGAGCTGATGCAGAAGTCATGGAGGGATGTTCCTTACTGGCTTGCTTTCCCTGGCTTTCTCAGCCTGCTCTCTTATAGAACCCAAGACCACCAGCCCAGGGACAGTACCAGCCACAAGGAGCTTTCCCCCTTGATCACTAATGGAGAAAATGCCTTACAGCTGGATCTCATGGAAGTATTTTCTCAACTGAAGCTCCTTTCTCTGTGATAACTCCAGCTGTGTCAAGTTGACACAAAACCAGCCAGTACACACATGCCTATGTATACCCCAATATGAGCATGCACATACCTACCCACACATAAATATACACACACACTTGCACATGCACATACCACAGACACATAAACAGAGAGGGATATTGCAGTAGCATTTGGTTTGCCTGTGTCATCTCTAATATTCAGCCAGTTTTCAAACAATGAATGTAGGCTGAGATCTTATATAATTACTATAAGCAAATCAAATTGGGTTTTAGAATGTGATCCACAAAATCACAATGCTTGCATCATATTTTATGAGTGATTTGTACATACTGCAGTCATTAGCACATGGCTAAAGCACAACTCTTTGCTCAAAACTGCTCATTTATTTTGTACAGAAGACAGCATGAGTGCTGTTATGTCTACACTCCATTAATGTCCACTTGTCTGCCAGTTTTCCCAATCCATGCTATGAAGCCAACTCTCCAACTATTTAGGAAACTCAAATAGAGTTCCTAAATATTTCATACACAGCTTTTGGTAATAAATTATCCAACATATTTCAACCCAGTCAGACTCCTCCACAGGTCTATACATTTTAAAGATTGTGACTTGACTCTCAACAAGGGAAAATCAAAAGTATTCAAAGCCAAATCCTGGGAAAAAGACAAAAGTTGGAAAGAAAATAGATGAAGCCATGCCCCAGCCAGATGAGGAGGGAAAGGTCATAAGTAGCGTCGAGAAGACGGCATGAAACAACACATCCTCATTAACACATTGCAAAGTACCAGAATGTGCACAAAACAAAACTTGCTTTCCAAACCAAACATAACCAGCATTTACCACTATGGATTTTAAGTAGCAGCTGCCTAATTGCTAGAAAACAGATACTCCAGCAGTTGTTGAGATCTGCAAAGGCAAATGAGCTTCACCACAAATACATCCCCTGCATTCCCGCTCCCAGAGCGCCTGGTGGAGCCGCACACAATGATTGTGAGATTTAGCCATCACACTAATTGAACTTGATAAAAAGTAATTAGTAGTACTAAACAGGTATATAAATAGCAGTCACTTAGACGATCAAATCACAACTTTTAAAAAATGTAAAGAGCTTTGTCACTGTGCTCTCATTTCCCAATTTAAAAATCAGATTCATCTAGTCTCAACAATAATTCATCCTAAAATGATTATGTCTTCTCATAAATAAATATTTACCCTATAAATATTTACTTATTACTTTATATTAGATGTTTATTATAAAAAACAAAACAAAACTTCCTATAGTTATTTCATTACTGGCACAAAATAATATAGGTGTCTATGATGAAAACCTAACAAAATAGCACTCTCTAAATTTATCTCATTGCCAAACACAAGATAATTTATAAAAGACTTTATTGAGAAATGACAAATGTACGACTTCATGTCTTAGCCTCTTAAATATATATGTGAAGACATATTGTTTAACTCCTTTAAATATAAGTCTAAAAATAGGTATAGTTTCTTTGTTTTCTGACAGTGTAACTATATTCCCAGAATCCAATATAGTTTTGATTCTATGAGCAACAAATAATTTTCATATCTGAAGTCAAGAAGACCATCAATTTGTAATGACTATTAGTCTTATTATGTAAGCAAACTGAACAAGAACCAAGAGGCATAAACTGAAGGACAGATTTTCTCTTCTCCTTTTGGAAGCAAAAATCTCCACAGGGAGAAGGCATGACATGTATTTTTGTTAATATTTCAGAATAAATTTAATAAGAGAAACAAAAGACATAAAAGGTAAAACCATCTGTAGACAAATAACAATCATAGTTGTTATAAAAAACCAAAAATTTCCAAATGTAATACATAAATTGTATTGTATTGCAATTAAAGATTTTGGGGGCTTTTAAAAATTCAGTATATTTTTATATATTTTAAACTTCACATTAGGGGGCTGGAGAGATGGCTCAGTGGTTAAGAGCCCTGACTGCTCTTCCAAAGGTCCTGAGTTCAATTCCCAGCAACCACATGGTGGCTCACAACCATCTGTAAAGGGATCTGATGTCCTCCTTTTGTGTGTCTAGAAACAGCTACAGTGTACTCATATAAATAAAATAATTCTTTAAGAAAAAGAAACTTCACATTATAGACTCTGATAACACTAACCCATCTTTTCATGTGTTTTGATAAGCATATAATCTAGAATTTCTAAGGATCAGTTTAATAAATATTTCCAAAATACAGAAGATTTCTAAGTTGTATTACCTTAAATCAAACCCTAAAATTTAGACTTAAGTGCATGTATTGGAACAAGAATAGAGTACATCAAATTCAGTGATGAACCTACAAAACACCAGTAGGATGCTGAAGAGTATAAGACAGGGGAAAACCAAGTAGAAGTATAGAATCAGGCTAGAGAGGGGTTTCAGACTCATCTCACCCATGTAGAGAGGGGACTGGCCTTCCAGCACATCAGTGATCCTGGGGCTTTGCTTGAGATCTGCTCAGAAGCATTATGTTTCCAGTCTCCCAACTTGCAAATGGATAGAAATTGTGCTTCCCATGGTACACACAGCCCATTGGAGAGACCACACGGAAACACTAAAGCAGGAGCAGGGCTCAGCTATGGATACCCACCTGTACGCTGATCTCCTATGCAGTATACTGTGCCGAGGGATGTATTTTATTTTCTCCTAAATATTTCTTAGTACATTTGCTTCTATTATTTGTCTGGTCAGCATAGTTTACATTCCCTTGACCTTAGGTTATGAGGGTAATCACTTTTATAAGGTACTTTATAAAAGTTCTTGGTTTGTGTTCCCTTGCTCATACTAACATGGAAATTTTCATCTATAGTTAAATCTGTACCCTCCTCCCATATTTTTGATTCCAACACTCAGGTAGAACGTGGATGGGGTGAAGCCGCAATCTCCAAGGGCACTCAGACCATTCTATAACTTCTCACTCTCTATTCTCCAACCTCAACCTTAGCTATTTTATATTAATTAGTTCAATCGCAGAACTTTGTGAACTTTATGAGCAATGTCTCAGCTGTGTTCTTGCCCTTATTTTTTTTTACAGAAAATGGATGCAATCATAAATACAAGTGTTTCTTATCAAAGTAAAAAAAAATGGTTTCCATGCATACTGACAAACTTCATTTTTCACGGCAAATGCAATAGCCGCCTTCTTTCTGTGACCCTAATTCTTCAGGTATACATAGAGTCATCCACCCTTCTGTTAACTATTCCTCAAGGCTTCCATTTAGTTGCTGGAGAAAATTCATATCTCCATCTCCATGGGATTGGAATAATAATAATCTGAATGCATTTAAAGAATTAGTATAGAATAGTGAACTTCAATAATTAAATATCAAATTAAATAGTATTCCTATGACCCAGTTACTTCATCTATCAAAAAGAATCAAAATAACATCTACCTTTTTGGGTTCTTATGAACACAGGCTGGAATGAAGCTTGAAAATGCCTTAAAGTATTTGATATTGATTAATAATGTGTTATTAATAGTAAATTATGTAGCAAAATAATAAAACTAAAGTATTGTCTTCTCTAAGCATGTCTACTTTTGTAGGGGCGTAGTCTTATTTAACAGCCTAGGCTATTTTTGAAATTCATCCTCCAAAAGTTTGGGGTCATAAGCATGGTCCACTAGCCCTGGCTTCCAATATATTTAATACTTACATTTTGAAAGAGATACATTTTATCTTCAAAGCTCAGTGACAAAATACAGTTTCCAAGAGTGGCTTCAATTATTGAGTCCACATTGTCTTCATCTTTTACAACCTTATTGATACATTACAAAGTTGAATGGGTGGGAATGGGTGGGTAGGGAAGTGGGGGGGGAGGGTATGGGGGACTTTTGGGATAGCGTTGGAAATGTAATTGAGGAAAATATGTAATAAAAGATATTAAAAAAAAAAAACAAAGTTGAATATGTGACCTTCTTCCTGAAGCTTGGTAGGTCTGACTCAATTCTCAAGCAGTATGATAAGAGACAAAGGTCTGTTCTTTCTAAGGCTTGCTGATAACCCAGACACCAGATGCACTGATTCATTTCCTTCTTTCTTAGAATGATTACACCTGTAACTATGTCAGGAAAGTTAACACCATCAAGGCAGGCCAAGCTCAAGAAACCGAGCGAGGCTTACAGCATTCAAGAATGGCTAAGGTTTCCACTGTTGGGAATTAACCTTATCAGTTATGTGGAAATGAATCCACAAACTCTCAGAAGAGCCAGCCCCTCTGGCATACTTACAGTTTTTATACAATGACTCAAACCGGATATCTTAAAGAGAATTATACTTATAGCAATATTGCCGGATTGGACTTCAAGAGTAGAGATATTACAAAGTAGAAAGTAGTCTTTGGACTTGCAAATTAATTCAGCTACATAAATAGTTAGGGAAACTCATTGACTCTAATCAAAAGCTTCATAGCATGGAGGAAGAGAGATAGGGAAAACAGAATCAGGAACTTAGAAAGAAGAGCTGCTCACTTTTGTCCATTGTTCTTACTTTCCCTCAAACACCTAAAGTGATTCCTGCTTCAAACAAACTCTCTTAGAACAGCCTGTACTTAGCTTATTCTACCATGTGTATGTAATATGTCTCATCCTTTCTCACACACACACACACACACACACACACACACACATATATATATATATATATATATATATGTGCTTGAAATATATATACATATATAATACACACACACTTGTGTGTGTGTGTGTGTGTGTGTGTGTGTGTGTGTGTGTATGTAGTAGGTCTTCAAATACATGATAAGTTTCCCATCAGTGTAATGCACAAGAGTAAACAGATGTCAAGGGGAATATTTACAAGAAGCAATTAAGCATAACATGTTTACCTAGGGGTTTATAAATAAACTAGTTTGTCTGTGTATAATTTACAATTTAGTGGAACCTTAACTAGAAGACTTAAAATTATGGATTTGTTTATTTTGGACATGGTAGCTATTGTACTATTTTTTTCTTCTGATCCTCCATCAGTCATTATGATAAGCTCTTCTGGTTTGATATATAAAATATGTTTTCAATTAGAGGACCACACAGCTAAACTTCCTTGTCATATCTGTTCATTATATATGTTGAATCAACTTTAGCCCAGACTTTAATTCTTCTTACCTCTCCAAATCCTGTGAAAACTGACTTAAATATTTTTACAAAAGTAAGAACTCTGTTAAGGGGATATATAAACATACATACATACATACATACAAATGTATATGCATACTTTTCTCAAAAAAAGAAACTTATACTGACACCTACAGTATTGATATGCTTAATCATAAAAAAGAGATGCAGCGTGAAAAATGTTTTATTAACTATTTAGTGTCTTAGTGTGTTATTCATGCAGAAGAATTCTTTGATGGACACCAACACTCCACATAGCTAAGCAAAACTGTTTTGGCAAGCTTCCATCCGAAAGTATCAACAGGAAACTTGTTCCTCCCTTTTCCATGGGTAAGTCCTTTACATAAATTGGGGTGGTGACTGCATGTGACCTCTGCCTCCGTATGCTTTAAATCATTCTGTGATACTTATAGTGGCAGACACAATGGAAGTGTTGTGCAAATAGTTAACTTTGTTTGGAGAATTGTGAAGACCAAGTCTGTGAATTTTAGCAGTGGCAAATATTTTCCTGAGTCCATGGATATACAAGCCATGTTCACAGAGGCATGGCAGTTTAGCTACTGCAGGGAAAGTTCAGAGATATTCCAGCACATTGTTCTGTTTTAGCTTTTTCACCTCACATTTTATTACTATATAATGATAATGCTCTAAATGTCAGTTCTCAGTGCTGACACATAAATGGGAAGGTCGGTGGAAGATTGATTTCACTGCACTTTTCAAGCCTGGTGCACTATTGAATGGTGTCACTACATGAAGTCACTAGCAGGCGGTCTATGGAGAATTTCTAAATATTTGTTTAAATAACATCTCACCTTTGTATTGGCTCTTTAAAAGACACATTAGAACACTTCTTTAGATTTCATAAATTAAAGAATAATTACAATTCATTTGAAAATAGATATTTACTGTAAAAATGTGAAAGATTTTTACATTTTTATGAAGTTCCAGTTAATTGTGAATTCAATCATTTTCATCTTCTGAAATTTTTGACATTAAGAGAATCCCACACACTAATCAGCCAGCATTCTGTGTTTACCAAGCTGAGACTCTTATATGAACTAACCTTTAGATTCAGAGAGCAGTGAAAGAAAAAGCCACATTGAAACCAGCTCTCATACAAAACTCAAGATCAGATTCAAGGCACACTTTCTTAGCTTTCATGTAGACATGGCAGCAGAAATAATGAATAATGGCTACTTGTTGCAAGATAAAACCATAAACATGATCTAAATTACTCTCATCTTACATGACCAAGATCCAACTATACTTGCAAACATAGGGTTGCTTGCTCTAATTTAGCCTGATTTTTTTTAAGTTCCAGAAAGTGTGGGATTTACTTAATTGGCACCCTGATAAATGGTACTTTGATTTAATTGGTATAATTACTGGGAGGTAGGCACAATGTAATATATTTAAATGACTTGAACCAATTGGCTCATGGACTATCTTTTACAATTAAAGAATGTTATTTATAAGCTTATTCACAGCACTCTCTGACTACAGATCAATAACAAACTTCAAATGTTTTCTAACAGAGTTCCTTCCATGTGTGTGGTTAATAAACGATATATCACACGTATTTTCTATGGTTCTTTTCCATGTGGAATACGACTGGAAACTTAACCTACCAAGCTGCGTTCTTTCCAACTATACTTA
Organism: Mus musculus; assembly: GCF_000001635.26. NCBI lineage: Eukaryota > Metazoa > Chordata > Mammalia > Rodentia > Muridae > Mus > Mus musculus. The sequence goes on along the minus strand of NC_000069.6, from coordinate 147,611,932 downwards.
TCTGCACTGGCTTAAATAAACATTATTTAACAAGCAATAGTGGTAAAGCACGAATAATTATTCTTATCACCTGCCTTTACCCTAATCTGCCTCGTTATACCAATCTATTGTATTTTTGTATTCGAAGTCTCATGGGGGAAAAGTTAAGAATTATTATCAGTGACTTTTCTTTCCCTCAGTGAGAGAGATGGAAGTTTTATTCATGAATGTTATGAGGGGAAAAGAATTGGTATTTTCTTTTCTTTTTTACTTTTGACGTGATATAAATTTCATTGGAAACCTTAGAGGTTCAGAGTAAAGAAAACAAAACAAAGTTTGGACAGAGATTTCCTTCAAAGGAGCATCATTATTTTTTAGTTTCTCACAACATTGTTTATCCATTTTGTTGTGTTGGTAATTTTATAGCAATTTAGAATTCTCTATAACGTAGGCGTTAAAGCAATGAAATGTCTGAGGCAGAGGTAAATGTAGGAGTGTAAAGTTTGCAGAGGGTCTATATATTAACTTTCCTGGTGGATGTGTTTGACTTCTGTGCAGTCCTTGGTACAGCTCAATCCCACACATTCAAAAGTATTCTCTAAATTTGAATAGTTTCAAATCTTTTCTCTGGATAATAAAATAGATAATAAAACAGTTTGCTTACATGTGTGGCATTCACTCCAATGATTATTTTATGTTTGAAATCACATTATTACATGGGTTTTAGGTATGTAACATGATATTGTAGAATACATAAGTAGTAAAATTATTCCTGTAATGGGAAAAATTAACATACCTTTCAACACGTAGTACGGAACAAGCAGCTTTAATGTATGCATTCAGCACCATCCTGAACTTAGTGCAGCATTTTCAACTACGTGTTTGATGATGCATACTGGACAGTTTGACTTCCTCATTCCATATCCTTGCAATGTAGAAACTGCTGCTCTATCCTTGCTCATATCCCCAAGCTCGACCAGGCTTACATCCTTTTAATATGTATATAGCATATATTCATTGTCAGTGGACACAATGACCACATATGGGAGGCAATATAATAATTTTCAAAACATGCGTATCATATTAATTTTTACTTGTGTTGGTAAAACTGAAAATCCTCCATACTAGCTATTCTAAAATGCATAATTTATTATTTCTGAGATACAGAACATAAGAAGTGTGGGTCAGTGACTACTCTGAATGCTGTAGCCAGCCTCATATATGTGTGACATATATTTATATATATATGATAGATTGATAGATGCATGTATTCATAATAACCCTGGTGATGTGCTTATATATGTATGAAGTTATTTTGTCCATAGATGTATACCTATGGTTTCGTTCACCTAATTAGACTTATAAATAGTATTTCAAAGAAAGCAACTGTTCATTAACTTTTCATAGTTTTACAATATGGCCATTTGTTTCATTCTTCATAAATACAATCATTTACGTTTCTACCAATATTGCTGAGCATTCTCTTTGTTCTATAGGATGGCAGCATTTGTGTCTTGTCTTTTTGCCAAAAGATCTTCTAATGAAATTGAGATGATATTTTGTAATGATTTTGATTGCATTTTACTAATGATAAGTGATGTGAAGAGTATTCACATGACCAATTATTACCTTATGTTACATTTGCAGTAATATCTTTTAGAATCTTTGGTCCATTTTTGTATTTGCTTGGCTTGTGTATTTTACCTCTCATTTTAAGGAAAATAAAACCAAATTTGAAGTTATCATATTTTCTAATTGAAAATTGTATTAGAAAGCTTATAGTAATCAAAAGAATATGGTGCTTGCAATGAATTAAAAGCATCAAATTATGCACTATATTCATGGACCAGGAAATGTCCTAGTTTAATCATAGAGTCAACTAATTATCTAGAAGGGCTCCAGGAAAACAATAAGGTAAAAGTTGTCCCTTCAGTAAGATACAAATTTCCACATACAAGAATGACAATATACTTTTTCCCTTACATAATTCTAGAAGTCAAGTCAAATTGGATAACCGATCTCAGCATAAGACTCACAACTGTCACACTCCTAGGAGAGAAGACAGATTTTCTAGACATTAGTGTTGGCGATAATTTCCTGGATATCAAATTTTGAGCGCCACCAAGAAAAGTATAATAACAAAGAGCAATTTATTAAAAGTCCCCATTACAACAAAAGGAAAGAAAAGTAAAGGGCAAAAGCCAACCTATTGATTGAGAAGGACCCACCCACTGTGAGCAGGACCATTCCCTGGGCAGAGGATCCTGGACTATGTAAAAGTAAAAGTTGAGGCTGGAAAGATTGCTCAGTAGTTAGGAGTGTGAACTGCATTACAGAGAACCAAGTTCAGTTGTCAGTGCCTACATTATCTGGTTCATAATGGCTTGTAACATGATGTCAAAGGGAGTCCATGTGTCTGGCCTCTGTGGGCACCTCCACTAACATGCATAGACTCAAATACAAAACACAGATGCATGTAATTTTTTTAATTAAAAAAAAAAAAGGTGGAGGGAGGCAGGCAGGCAGGCATAGTGGTAAACACCTTAAATCCAGCACTCAGGAGAGGGAGAAAAGAGAAAGACAGATTTTTTTTATGAGGTCAAGGACAGCCAGAGCTCCATAGTGAGACTTGGTCTGCAAAGTAACTACAACAACAGTAATAATAAACATTTAAAGAAAGAGTGGAGAAAGCGAGCTGAGCACTCATCTTACTGTGGAGACTTTGTTCAGCTGCTTCAAGCTCCCAGGCTCTTGGCCTCCCTGCAGTGGTGAGCCATGCTTTGAACTGTGAGTTGAAATAAACTCTTTCTCCTTTAAGTCAGGCAACAAGTCCAGCAACAGGAAAAGAAACCAACATAGGTTTCAAAGAACCCTTGACGGAGCACTTTCATGAAACAATAAGGAATACTCCTGTCTCTAACCAGGGAGCTGTGTTGCTGAGAGTAAGAGAGCTCACACATCAAGAGCAAAGCCCCAACTACAAGTGGGCTGCTGTGGCATTTTAGGGATTTGAAGTCAAGCAACCCATTCAAGTGTTCAGTTATGTGAGATAATAAATATCCCCCTTCTTTTAAAAAGAAAAGAGAGAAGGAATATTTGAAAAAAGGGTTTCCTTTCAGGCTTTATAAAGAGGCCAGCTCAATAACAATTGAGCACACAATGAGACAGAAGTAACCCAAGATGGCATGGCAGAGATTCTCGGCATCTACCACACCATGGAGTACCAAGAAAAAGCAAAACACTTTAAAGTGGTTAATTACGTGTGATGCTATTCCATTGCTGTTATCTGAAAATGTTCGTGTTTTCTGTTGATAGCCAATACACAGTTTGAGCCCTTTCCCTGGGTTATCTTTCGTCCAATTTGTTTTTCACATCGGATTCTGGTATTCCAATGTATCCAAAGCTTCTTATTGATATCTAATTGGAAGTATGTTATGTTATTCTTCAGGAAAATTTCCACCATGAGATACTATGTTTTAACTCAAGTTTAGGGAATAATATTCTTCCCTATTTTTTATTTTAGTGAACACATTTCTGTCCATTAAAGAAGGGATCACATGATTCTTTTTTGTTATAATTATTAAAATTATTAGTCCTTTTATTTTTTGGCATTTCTAAATTATTTTTTCAGAGAGGCAATACAGAAGATTTATTTATATACAATCATATATGAATTATATCCAGAGTCCATATATCATCTGTTGAGTTTGGATTCTGTGTTCCTGAGCACTCACACCTGTCTTTGTGTGTGACAGACAACATTCAGTTACTGGAAAGAATCAAGATATTTTAAACCTTATCATATTAACCTTCTCCCCACCACAGACACACAATGTATATTTTGAATACAAAATTCACTCCAAAAGAGAAATTAGAAAATATTTCTGATAAGACAACCAAAAAAGTACTCAAAATACATGTTTCTTTTAGAACAAAACATTTACATGCCTAGAAATTAGGTACTTGATATCTTGTACTGCTATAAATACAAAAGAAAAAACAAACATTGGAAATTTTATTTAAGGAAAAATTTTCTAGTTGGATAGATAGCATGGTCAACATAAATATACAGTATTGATCTTAGATATGATCTGTACAGTCTTGTAAGTCAGAATTTTGGAATATCAATATCATAGAATCAGCATGGAAATACCACAAAGCAATAGTTACCTGGCGTTTCAGCCCCACTGTTGTAAGTGCAGGGCAAGGCGATGATCAAAGCGAATGTTGGATTTTACTCTGCCAATCCGAAGCCTAACACATCAACAGGCTCCCATTGTGCTTCATGTGGATAGCACACTGAACTCACTACCAAAGAGGTATGGAACGATACCACCACTTGGCTGATTTGCTACTTTTTGGAATTCAGGTTGATGGCCAGAGTGCTCGTGACATTCTGAGTTCAGTTGCATGTTCATCACATGCAATTAATTGCTTTGAATTATATGTGTTTATGTTTTCTCTCTCCAGAGTCGCAAGGACTTCACATGTATTCATGAGACGCTTTAGGTTTGGTTGAAGAACGTGAACGGTGTTGATGAATTGCCTTCATAATTAGTACCATTTCATATCAGAATTCAGGGAACTATGATAAAAGTCAGCCTTATCAAATTAGACTTAATATGTAACTAAATTGGAGGTGCTCCTTCAAATCAGCTAAGATTGCATTTTTAACACACACTATTAACTTTATTAAAGAGAGAAAATAAATTACTATATCTCAATTATAAATTCTAACAATAAAACATCATAATGTGGTCAAATTAAAAAATTTGAAATAACCAACCGTTCAGATTAAAGCTACATGAGTGAACTACTGCTAAACGCATCCATGTATTCCCTGAATTTCAGTAACTGATATCCTCTGGGATCCCAACAGATATACAACTAATACTACACTGTACATAACTAGTACTACACTATACATAGCTAGTACTACTCTATACACATGAAGCAGAACAGAGCACAGATACAAAGTTATGCTAGTGAACTTCTTGATTAATTTTTTAAACCGGCAGGTGTGCATGCCTGCGTGTTCACGTTAGAAACCCTGTCTTTGTTTGGAACGTGTCACCTGAGTTTTCACACTACACAATAACCTTTACTTCCACAACCTCTTAGAAGAGATATCTCAAAGTTAGCCAGCAGCAACTCGAAGGAATCACCAAGATTGTGAGTAAGCAATGAGAACATACGCACAACTGTGCCACAGACAGTGGAGACATCAAAGGGAAGTGCCAGACTCCAACCAGAGAGCCAGGCTAAAGCCCTTGTTTCTAACAGTTCCAATGGAAGCCAGCATTCTGCTTCCAAATTGCTTTAAAAATTCATACAGCCTTTCCCACTTGGAATATGCTGCTTGGATGTCTATTCTGTCAGCCAGATGCTTTCAGAAGAACATGTTTTTTGTATGTTATGCCCATTAGGTAAAAGCATACATCTGAACAAAAACTTTCCTATATCACAACCAACCCCAGTCCCCAAAGCAGAGATTTCTTGTCTGCATTGCTTGCTGGATGAAGACAGCAGTGTGGTTTGTTTGCATCATAAGATCAAGGCCACCGCATACTCCTGTAGTTACTACTTACCTGCTAGCTATGTCCCAGGCTACTTCCATTCAGGTTCCCTGTGGATAAAGTCAACTAAAGACAAACAGAACACAGTGCGGAAGCCATGCTGCCTCTCACAGGGGTGGAGACTGGGACTTCTTTCACTGTTGTTTGCTGAAAAGAGGTCCCTAGTGCCACACTCTTTGTGGATCTGGGGGTCTACTAGTGCAAACATCTTTGTTTTAAGGTTTCTGTCTTGGCTACATCCAAAGAGAGACCCTTTGGGAGCTTGGGGGCTTCTCGTTTTCCCTTCTACAGAAGTTTGAATTCCCAAGTGAAACAATAAAATGAAGTGGTCAAATTTAAATTTAGTTAGATACCTAATAAGTAATATTTTGGGGTAAGTGTTTCTGAAGTATTATTTGTTGATACATTGAAATTTACTTGCTTTTAGACACACCGAGAACAATTTTAGTAAAAGTCTAATACACACACACACACACACACACACATCAAGCATGCATCACTATGTCCAGCTTACAAATTTATATACTGACTCAGAAAATATCAGTGCCAAAACAGAAGTTCATGCATATCTCAAATGATCATAGCCAGTCCATTGTAGGGCTTTATATGTAAACAATTGCAGGGCTCAAACAGTGTCATTTGATAATTTATATTTATTTGACATAATTTCTAATAGAAATGACACTGCATTTGTTTATATTCTAAAAGATATCTTTTCTTGGTTTAACTGCCAGTAGATTAACTTTAGTAGGATTTTACACCAAATGTCTTTTCCATGGGGTATTTTAGCTAACCACAATGACATAGTCCATGTTAAGCACTTTAAACTTTTAACAGTAGTCACTGATAAGTGGATATTAGCCCAGAAACTTAGAATACCCAAGATATAAGATACAATTTGCTAAACACATGAAATCAAGAAGAACAAAGACCAAAGTGTGGACACTTTGCCCCTTCTTAGAATTGGGAACAAAACACCCATGGAAGGAGTTACAGAGACACAGTTTGGAGCTGAGACAAAAGGATGGACCATCTAGAGACTGCCATATCCGGGGATCCATCCCATAATCAGCTTCCAAACGCTGATACCATTGCATACACTAGCAAGATTTTGCTGAAAGGACCCAGATATAGCTGTCTCTTGTGAGACTATGCCAGGGCCTAGCAAACACAGAAGTGGATGCTCACAGTCAGCTATAGGATGGATCACAGGGCCCCCAAAGAAGGAGCTAGAAAAAGTAACCAAGGAGCTAAAGGGATCTGCAACCCTATAGGAGGAACAACAATATGAACTACCCAGTACTCCCCAGAGCTCATGTCTCTAGCTGCATGTGTATCAGAAGATGGCCTAGTTGGCCATCAGTGGAAAGAGAGGCCCATTGGTCGTGCAAACTTTATCTGCCTCAGTACAGGGGAACGCCAGGGTCAAGAAGTGGGAGGGGGTGGGTGGGGGAGTGTGTGTGGGACTTTTAGGATAGCATTGGAAATGTAAATGAAATAAATACCTAATAAAAAAAGAAATTAAAAAAAGAAGTATTTAGAAGTTTTAACATTTCTCAACATACATTCAGAGGTTGCTCCCTATGTTTGTAATGATGTGGAAGCTTTGTCAAACTATACAAGCTATCCTTGAATGTCTTAATTAAAGGTTCGTTTTTAATTTCCAGACATTCCATTGGAGGCTAGTACTTTATATGTTCTGTGAGGTATCTCATTGCTCTCTGAAGATTTTCATCCATGTATATATTTTGGCCATTTTTTTTCTATCTTTACCTTTTGCTTCTCTGCTCCTTCCCTAATTTCATATCATTTTTGTTGTCCTGTTCTTTTTTTTTTTCCTTAAAACTTACTGATTTGGGCTGGAGAGATGGCTCAGTGGTTCAGAGCACTGACTGCTCTTCCAGAGGTCCTGAGTTCAATTCCCAGCAACCACATGGTGGCTCACAACCATCTGTAATGGGATCTGATGCCCTCTTCTGGTGTGTTTGAAGACAGAGACAGTATACTCGTGTACCTAAAATAAATAAATAAATCTCACCCCCCCAAAAAAAAACCCCACACATTCATTGAGTTTAATTAGGATTTCTGCATGCAGATATAGGAAGAGTATTTACTTAAGCACAGGCAGGCCAAAAGTGGCAAAACCGCTGCAGAAACTAAAAGGTTATATAACATTGGTTGAATATTTAATTTGCCACCATAATATAATGCAAAATATTTTTACCATCATAACCTGCATGTGTTCCTACCACGTTGCCCAGATGGCAAATCATGTTGTGCGTCTCATCCGTTTGCCTCTGTGGGACTTGCATATACTCTTTGTTGCAATATTTCTTTTGTATGCAAGGACTTCTTTTATTATTTCTTCTGTATTCATTTTATTTCCTTGCTGCTCATTGTTGGATTCTTTTTACGCTGCATACACAGATTCAGGTAAACACATGCATTACAGATATTTTCTCCCACCTTGTGGCTCATCTTTATGTTCTCTTCATGATAAATTGTATAGAATCCACTTTTAATATTCAAAGGGTTCTACAATCCCATTTACTATCTTTTGTGGATCCTGTATTTTTATATTTTTTGAAGTCTCATGAGCAAAACATTTGCATATGGGTTTTACTGTTTATCTTCTGTAAGTTTCACCTCTTTGTGTTTTATAACTGATGCTTGTTTTGAAGAAGTGTAATGTCGTAATATCGGGTTTGAGATACTGAGCACTGCTCAGTGGGAATCTGGATCAGGTCAACTTCATAGCCTGAAACGAAACAACTAACCAGATATCAGGAAAATATTATATTGAATATCTTCCAACCTGTTACCCTATGAAGTATCCCATAGGGGGAAAATATATCTGATGCTTAAATTCTTTGTTAAATTGTTGATTTTTATATTCTATTTTAAAATATGCTAATTTTGTGTTTATAAGACAATCTTCATCCAGTACCGAGTACTGCAGATCTGAGTCACATCTCTGATTCTGGTCACCCATGGCCTCTGTCCTTTTTTCCCATCTTTTATTGTTTTCAGGATGAGATGAATTAAAATTCTCGTGTGCTGCTGCTCCTCTTCCCTGGCCCACCTCTGCTGGGCAGAGTTTACTCTGCTTGCTTGCACGTGTCTTTATGAGCCCTCAATTTTGAGCAGCTGTGAGAACAGCTGGTTAACTATTTGTAAACAGCACCCAGTGATCCACCAACGATCTCTGCCATTAAGAGGAATCTTCCCGACTACTGAATGACACAGAGACCATCCTGTCCAGGATCAGGCTATCACACTCACTACATTAGTATGTAGTTGTCTGTTGTAAACTAATGAATTAGTCACATTTTAAAAATGAGCCTGTGTCTGTGGTGGAAAACTTGATGTGTAGAGCCATAAATCTCACTAAGACACTTCAAATATACTCTATTACCAAGTTGGCTATTAGCTTCAGTTAGCTTTGAAAATAAGTACAAAATTTGTATTGTGAGTCTCTCCTATTATTAAAACATAAACAAAATGTCTTAGTTGCTTATTATCTCGATTTGGTGATTAATAATTGATAGTCATGTATAAACAAGAGAAGATTTGAAGCAGAAAGTAAACTTTGTTGGATTAGTTACAAAATCCAATGAAATAATAATATTTGATTTCTATAGGACCTGTAGGATGTTTAAATATATGAATAATGAATTACCTGTATGTTTTATATAGTTTACAATATAATAATACATCACTACTGCCAGGTATGTTAGATTAAAGGCCCATGCCTTTAATTTCAGCACTCTGGAGGAAGAGTCAGGCTGACCCCTGTGTGTTCAATGTCAGGTTGATAAACAGATCAAGTTCCAGGACGGGGGGGGGGGGGGGAGGGTTATGTCACACAGTGAAACCTTGTCTTAAAATAAAAACAACAAAAACAAAAACAAACAAACAAAAGACACCCGAAGGAAAAAAAACAAAAAACAAAAAATTACACTCCTATAAACACTTAAATATTTATTATTCATATATTCACTGAACCTAGAAATTACAGCTGCTCCGTTTTTGACATTTGTTTAGGTTTTACATGTCCAGTATACAAAAGCATGGGCTTCTCATGGGGACAACTTTTCTAAAGTTGAATCAGAAACACGGACAGTATTAACATCCCCACTCTCAAATGTTAATCCACGCCCTGTCCCAGTACACATTGGTCTTTTTCCTTTTTCCTTTTAAATATTCTATTTTATTTTTTATTAATCATTTTTGTCGGTTTACATTTCAAATGATATTACACTTCCCAGTTTCCCCTCCACAACCCTCATGCCCCATCACCCCCCCCCACCTCTATGAGTGTGCTTTTATATTCATGTTACATATATAGACTTATTTTCAAAAGGAAAATTCTAAGGCCCACAAATAAGAAAAAGTCAATGATATTTGCCCTTGTATAGTTGGGTTAATATGTTGAATGTGATGCTTTCCAATTGGCTCTGTTTTCCAACAAGCAATATAGTTTCATCCTTCAATTTGGCTGAAGAAAAACCTATACATGTGCACACATACACACACACATATGATAAAATGTTATTGACCAAATGCATACAATATTAGGAAGACTTCTGATGTTTCTCTGTGGAAGGAGATTGTTAAGTCACCTTGCATTGCAGTACCATATGCTTCCACACTGATGTTGCTCACACGTGTTGGTATGTGAATTTTTACATAATACAAATTTATTTATATCACTATGAAGGAATTTATCACTTTACAATTAGATTTGCACTTTCTTCATGGGGTATCCTTCTTTTGAAGTGTTTGTAAAGTTGATGCTAATAGAATTAAAACTTAAACTATAAAAATGGTAGGAATAGAATTTATGTTGTTTATACTAAGCTTTCTAATTTACTCCAAAATAATTCAGGTACCATTATGTGTAAGAACGTATACTAGGAACTGGGTAATTAGTAAGGAATAGAGAATATGTGTTCAAGTATGGAACATATAGATCAATAACCCTTTCAAAAAGAAGTACAGAATAAAAGCATTCTAGTAGACACCATTGGGAGACAACTCTCTGAAAACATTCTACTTGAGCTATTGTGATGGTTTGTATATGCTTGGCCCAGAGAATGGATATGATGGAATGAGTATGCTTGGCCCAGAGAGTGGCACTATTAGGAGTTGTGGCCTTGTTGGATTAGGTGTGGCCTTGTTGGAGGAAATATGCCATTGTGGACTTGGGCTTTAAGATCCTCAATCGAGCTCCCTGGAAGCCAATCTTCTCCTAGCTGTCTTAGGAGCAAGTGGTAGGACTCCAGCTTTTCCAGCCCCATGTCTGACTGGACACAGCCATGCTTCCTTCTTTATTTATTTATTTATTATTTATTCTTTTATTTTTTATTTTTATTTTTCGAGACAGGGTTTCTCTATGTTCTCTGGCTGTCCTGGAACTCACTCTGTACACCAGGCTGGCCTCGAACTCAGAAATTCACCTGTCTCTGCCTCCCCATGCTTCCTTCTTGATGTTAATCGATTGAACATCTGAACCTGTAAGCCAGCCCCAATTAAATGCTGTCCTTAATAAGAGTTGCCTTGGTCATGGTGTCTGTTCAGAGCAGTAAAACCCCAACTAAGACAGCTATTCTACATATTTTTTAATTAGATATTTTTTTATTTATATTTCAAATGTTATACCCTTTCCTACTTTCCCTCCAAAAACTCCCTACCCCATACCCCCTCCCCCTGCTCACCAACCTACCCACTCCCGCTTCCTGGCCTTGTCAATCCCTTACATTGGGGCATATAACCTTCTGAGGACCAAAGGCCTTTCCTCCCATTAATGACTGAAGAGTCCATCCTCTGCTACATATACAGCTAGAGCCATGAGTCTTACCATGTGTTTTCTTTGGTTGGTGGTTTAGTCCCAGGGAGTTCTGGAGATACTGGTTAGTTCATATTGTTGTTCCTCCTGTGGGGATGCAAACCCCTTCAGGCCTTGGGTCCTTTCTCTAGCTCCTTCACTGGGGACACTGTTCTTCATCCAATGGATGGCTGTGAGCATTCACTTCTGTATTTGTCAGGCATTGGCAGAGCCTCTCAGGAGACAGCTATATCAGGCTACTGTCAGCAAGCTCTTGTTGGCATCCACAGTAATGTCTGGTTTTAGTGGTTGTTTATAGGATGGATCCCCAGGTGGGGCAGTCTCTGGATGGCCATTCCTTCAGTCTCTGCTCCACACTTTGTTTCTGTAACTCCTTACATGAGTATTTTGTTCCCTCTTCTAAGAAGGACCTAAGTATACATACTTTGGTCTTCCTTGTTCTTGAGTTTCCTGTGTTTTGCAAATTGTATCTTGGGTATTCGAAGCTTCTTGACTACTTATTAGTGAGTGCATACCATATGTGTTCTTTTGTAATTAGGTTACCTCACTCGGGATGATATCCTCCAAATCCATCTATTTGTCTAAGAATTTCATAAATTCATTGTTTTTAATAGCTGAGTAGTACTCCATCGTGTAAATGTACCAAGTTTTCTGTATCCATTCCTCTGTTGAGGGACATCTTGGTTCTTTTCAACTTCTGGCTATTATAAATGAGGCTGCAATGAACATAGTGGAACATAGTCCTTATTACAATGTTGGGGCATCTTCTGGGTATATGTCCAGGAGAGATATTGCTGGATCCTCAGGTAACACCACGTCCAATTTTTTGAGGAACCACCAAACTGATTTCCAGGATGGTTGTACCAGCTTGCAATCGCACCAGCAATGGAGGAGTGGTTTTTTTTTTTTTCCTCTATATCCTTGCCAGCATCTGCTGTCACCTGAATTTTTGATATTAGCCATTCTGACTGGTGTGAGAAGGAATCTCAAGGTTGTTTTGATTTGCATTTCCCAGATGACTAAGGATGTTGAAAATTTTTAAAAATGCTTCTCAGCCTTTCGGTATTCCTCAGTTGAGAATTCTTTGCTTAGCTCTGTACCCCATTTTTAATAGGGTCATTTGGTTTTCTAGAGTATAATTTCTTGAGTTCTTTGTATATATTGGATCTTAGCTCTCTATCAGATTTAGGACTGGTAAAGATCTTTTCCTAATCTCTTGGTTGCATTTGACTGTTTCCTTTGCCTTACAGAAGCTTTGCAATTTTATGAGGTCCCATTTGTTAATTCTTGATCTTACAGTACAGACCATTGGTGCTGTGTTCAGTGATTTTTCTCCTGGGCCCATATGTTCAAGACTCTTCCCCACTTTCTCCTCTATAAGTTTCAGTGTCTCTGGTTTTATGTGGAGGTCCTTGATCCACTTAGACTTGAGCTTTGTACAAGGAGATAAGAATGGATCAATTTGCATTCTTCTACGTGCTGCCAGTTAAGCCTGCACTGTTTGTTGAAATTGCTGTCTTTTTACGATTAAAATATTGTGTGTGTGTGTGTGTGTGTGTGTGTGTGTGTGTGTGTGTGTGTTGGGGGGGTGTATCTGTGTGGCTTTGTGCATGAATTTGTGCTTGTGAAGGGTAAACAAAGACTTTAGAGAACTCCCTCTCTTTCTACCTTGTATGTCTTGGGGACTGAACTCGGGTTGTTAGGCTTGGTGGCAAGTGCCTTGTCTGAAGAGCCATCACACTGGACCCATACTTTACATTTTCTTAACAGAAATAGGGATTGAGATTGCCCCAAGCATATGTTTTCAGTGATGTATAGAAGTTTCGCTTGGTAGCTAGAGATACTATATCTCTTAGATTAAAAGACATATGTAATTACTGTAGTTTGGATCTTGATTTCCCAGAAAGATCCATGTGTTAGAGAGATGTGGTCCCGGGAAATGACTTATACAGAATTTTATGTATTTTGAGTTGCATAGATCTTTGTGTGATTGTGCTTCTTCCACAAGGCACTTGGACCTAAGAGCATTTTTCTCTTTTTAATTCTGTTATGTGAGCAGCTTTCCTTACCCACACATTCTGCCTATTGCCTTAGAAGCACTGGCTGAACCTCATCACAGAGGGGAACCTTTGAGCAGGAAACCAAATGACCTTTGTGTTCTAAGCTAATTATCTCAAGTATTTGTCACACAGTCAGGAAGCTGTTTGTAATATTCTAAGTCTTACATGATGGCGTGTCGTCTTTGGCAGGAAAAAATAGAGATACTTATTGCTCACTGTAAAAGCTAGGTTTGCTGCCTCAGGGCTCTTCTCCTGTAATGTAACGCAAAGACTGTTCAGATGCCAAATGGCTCTCCTTGCATCACACCATAGGAACTGAGGTCAGAGAGCCAGAGCATGTCCTAAGACTCAGCTATTGCCATTGCCATGAATAATAAAGGTTTTTATTTTACAAATGACCTAGAAGACCTTATCTTCTAGCAACACTTATAATGTGGTTGCAAATTATCTTGTTATCTTGCACATAGAATGAAATCTTCAACTGTCCGTAGTAGCTGACTGAGACCTAAGTTAAACTAGGACATAGTTACATAGCCAAACCACTGCTTAGAAAAGAAAGAGATATCAAAGAGTGCACCCCAAAGAAATACCATCATATGCATCGGCATGGCTCATTGAGTATTGGATAAGCAACTCTGGTGAATGAGGGAATAGTTTAGAAAGACTCAAAGGTGAATGAGGGCATAGTTTAGAAAGACTCAAAGGTGAATGGATAATTATGTCATAACTTACTCAGAATTCACTATGTTCCGTACAACATTCTTGGCATTCTATGTAAATTGTCAGTTGTTCAGTGTCTTATAGTGAGATGTGGAATCATGACTTGAACTCAAGCTGGGGAGGGCAGAGAGCCTGACCCCAGAGCCCAGACAGGTGTTGTGCAGAAGACCTTCACACTGAAGCTGTGCATGCAGAGTTTGCACATCCAGGACAATGGATTTCATAGAAGCTAGATGAGTAATCACCAAAACGCAGGAAAATGATTGATAGTGATAAGCTTTGTGCTTTGGAAAAAGGAGCTATTCTGAGAGTCTAGGCCATAGCTTATGATCACAAAGAGATAAAAAGACAAGATTGGAAGGCTAGGATTTCCAGTATTAGTGTTCTCAAATCTGAAGCTGAACTAAGAATTTTGACTAGTGAATGTCACATTCAACTGATCTGTTTAAAAGGAATCAGTATGCTAACCATCAGGAAACATCTATGTTTAACAATATGGCTGTGTCTTTATTTAATTGTGTATGTACATATGCATGTGAGCACTGTCCACATAAAAAACTCTATTAAGTGTTTCCTGAAAACACTGTGTGCAATTCAGCCCAGGTTTCTTTGAAGGAGAATTTTACAGTAGCACGTAATGCAAAGCTCCCAAGTATGAAAGCTCCCTTGACTTGTAAGCAGTCCACTTGCTCTCGGTCTGTCAAATATGTCTGCTATAGGCTGCATCATGCACGATGTAGTCTGAGCGGACTTTGTTTTATCCTCTGATGAAATGGCTGCCAACACAAAGTCCTCTTGCCTGGAGATGCTGAGGTGCTCATTTGCACCACACTGAATCTCCAGGAAAAGGATGCTCTACATCACACTGACAATTATGAGAGAGCAGAAATAAAAATGATCTATTTAATCAATTAAAACTTTATTTAATTAATTTGTTTTAGTTAAATAACTGTTTAATTCACATATCCAATTAATATTTAATTTAATTAATATTTTATCTAATTAAAATATAATGATTTTGAAATATGTAACATAATTTTGTATCACTAGCCTTTAAGGGAGGTTATGCCTTTTTACACATACAGGAAGGGTACTGTGCAGTACACATCACTGTTATTCTCTGTGTTGTTTGTGTGTTTTACAGAGGCAGCAGAATTGACTTATTCATTACTGTGGAAACTTGGATTTTTTAATTAAAAATTATTTAAAATCTAAATGTAGAACCTTCCTTAGAGTCTAACCTAAGTCCTCTCTGTGGCCGAGCTCAATGAGGAGGTTGGGTAGAAGCAGGGTGTGAGATTTATTGGACATTTATTTGTAAGGCGATATATACTCTCTTCACTCATCTTAAAAGCTTGACATACACAGCAAGGCAGATATCATTTCTTCAGTATCACTATGGTAATAAAGTTTATTATACTTTATTCATTTTAAAATGAAAACCTAGGATTTTTAAAAAAAGATAGTATTTAATGTTTTATCAACAAATATGGCACTCTAAAAATAGTAGATGAGGGCTGGAGAGGTAGCTCAGTGGTTAAGAGCATATTCATTCTACTCTTGGGGGGGACCAGTGTTTGGCACTAGGGGATCCAATGTTTTCTTCTAGACTCTGCCAGTACCTATACTCATGTACACACCCCTACTAGCCCCTATATATACATAATTTTAAAACAATAAAAATAAACCTTAAAAGATATAGTATATAATTTTCTAGGAAACCCTCACTATCAAAGTTAAGAAAACATCAAAATATTAGTGTAGAATAAAATGTGAGAGAGTCTGGAATTGGAAAGAACATCTAAAAGTGACAAAGAACAACAATAACAAAGAAAACCTATCAGTAACAAAGAACACATAAAGTAATGATAGGGAGACGGCTGATCCCAGGTTTCTGAACTTAAGCCAATCAGTGTTGCTAATTGTATTGAAACTAAAGGCTAGAACTAAGGAATCCAACAGGGTTTATAACCTGAAACCAGCCAGGTAGTAATATGAACACCAAGCAAGAGAAAGTTAACAAACGTGAAGGTCAATGCACAGCTCAAAACAAAATTAGGTCTGAATGAGTAATTAAAATCTCTTGTTACCTTGAAAATAAGGGCAGAAAGAAGCTCCCTGCCAATATCAAACAACCACAGACAAGTTGTTACAATGGTTTGATAGCTCTCCTCAAATCCTCACATTATCTGCTACCTTAGATAAACATATTTTAACAGGAAAAAGCTATGTGTTGAATGTTATTTTAAATGATACCTTTTGCGTTCTGTTTATTAATTTAAAATGTTTCCAAGATTCAGGGATATGTGAGCTGGTACAAATGAAGATTTAAGGTATGTGGGTTACATTGGACTCTCAATCAAATAATAGATTTGAAATTTGGGATGAATGAAAAGAATTCATAAACCTTGTTCCTCCTAGATGTTTATTCTTGGTGTAGAACACACACAAGGGCAAGGTAAACACGGGGTATTGCAATAAGAACACACACAAGTTCAGAGAGCAGTAAAGAGCAGGAACCCAGTCACAAAAGAACACACGTGGTATGTACTCGTTGATAAGTGGATATTAGCCAAAAGGAGGCTTAAAATACTCACCATACAACTCACAGGCCATATGAAACCCAAGAAGAAAGTATCAAAGTGTGAATGCTATAGTCCTACTCAGAAGGCAGTTAGAAAATAATCTTAGAAATGCAGGGACAAAGAGTGGAGCATAGACTGAAGAAAAGACCATCCAGAGACTGCTCTACCTAGGGATCCATCCCATCTGCAGACAGTAAACCCAGACACTATCGGTGATGCTAAGAACGGCTTGCTGACAAGAGCCTGGTATAGCTGTCTCCTGAGAGGCTCTGCCAGAGCCTTACAGATACAGATGCAGATGTATGCAGCCAAACAGAGAACCCCAATGGAGAAGTTAGGGGAGAACAACAATATCAACCAACCAGACCCCCCCACACACACCCCCACCAGAGCTCTCAGGGACTAAACCGCCAACCCAAGAGTACACATGGGGCAACTGTGCCTCGAGCTGGATGTGTAGCAGAGGGTTGCCTTATCAGGCATCCCTGGAAGGGGAGCCCCTTGGTCTGTGGAGGCTCAATGACCCAGGGTATGTGAATGCTAGGGCACTGAGGCAGGAGTGGGTGGGCAAAGCGGAGAGCACCCTCATAGAAGCAGGGGGAGGGGGTAGAGAGTTTGTGGAGGGGAAATTGGGAAAGGGAATAACATCTGAAATGTAAGTAAATAAGATAACCAATAAAAAAGAAAGAAAAAAAGAAAAAGAGCAGGAAGACAGACAGCAGTGTCGTAAGCCCTCCACGTCAGTCTGGTTCAGGTTAAATGAAGCCTTAAGATGAAGGATGGTCGAAAGTGGGAAACTCAAGAAAAAAACATAGGGAGGGGGCACCGAAGAAATGGAGACAGGGGTCCTACAAACGAGTTCTCTAAGGCAGGGGATACAGGACTGAATATTCCCCCTACAAAATCAAACAACTGCTGCCAAGTCTTGAGTCATCATGGCTGATGGCTTTAGGAAGTATCCCTTTGTTCTCCTCCCCAATACACACACACATAATACACACACACACACACACACACACACACACACACACACAGTCTGGAGGAAGATGTCTCAGATCACTGTTTGGCGCTAGTGGCAATCTAAGACCCACTGTTTTGCCAGGGAGGGTTCATGAAATTTCAGAGGATTGTGGGGGCTGAGTCTCAGAAGAGCATCAGTGGGAAGCTGCACTTGAGCAGAGGTAGATCAGTAAACACTGCTTATATAAGGAAAGGGTGGGCATCAATTTCAGGGGAAACAAAATGAACCATAAACAGGAGATCACCAGGCAGAGCAGGAAGTGCAAGCATCAGTTGAGATTGGAGACACTCTACAGGACCCCACTACTCAAATCTGAATTGTCTGACACCTTGTCCTGGGCCCAGTTCTCCTCTTAAAAAGGGAAGTGGTGGAAAATACAAACAGCAAATTGACATTTTTTTTTTCATTAATTGATTTATTTATTCAGTTTACATCTCGGTCCTAGTGCACCCTCACTCTTCTCCCAGAATCACCAGGGCAAATCCCTCCCCCTTCTTCTCAGAGACGGGCAAGCCCCACCCCCCAAACCCGCTTGGGCACCTCCTTGCCCTGGGATATCAAGCTGCAGTAGGACTAAGTATATCCTCTCCCATGGAACTCCCAGGCAGTTAAGCTGTGGAAGGAGATCCAACGGCAGGCAACAGGAAGAGATACGGTTCTTTAAAGGGCAATGTTTAAAATCCCACTCACCCTCGTTCCACTAACCACTATTAGATGTATGGATGTAGTTCATCCCATATACAAAGAAAGAAATGTCTTACTTAATACTGCTTGTCCTATTCTTCTTCCAAAGTGACAGCATCACAGCTCTGGTTGTTCCCGCTGATTGGTTACCCACTCCTACACGTTAAGGATGGAACATATGGCTATTATTAAATTATTGGTGATGTTGATATCCCTTACATTTTATCAGAGTGTCTTCTTTTCTAATGACAAAGTGCCCGGAAAAGACAATAGCAAGAAGGATATTTCTGTGACTCACAGTTTCAGGGGAAACAGTCCATCTATCCTGGAAGAGAATAACGATGTGAATCTGGGGAGTTTTCTCATCACGCATCTACAGTTAGGAGCAGGAGATGCATGCAGGTGGTCATCTCGCTTTTTCGTTTTACGAATTCCGGGATGCCATCCAGTAATAGTGCCAGGTACTTCTTCCCACTTCAATATACCTCATGTAGATAATTGCTAACAGGTATGCCCAGAGACTAACCTAGACAATACCTCACAGTTACACTCAGAGAGAAGATTTCCTTCTAGATGATTCTAGATGCTGTCACATTGACAACCTTAACCAACACAGGGAGACTTCTCCCAAATGCCCCATAGTTAATATTGGTTTAAAACAATAGTCAAACCAAGATTCAAATGGGCTATTCTTCCCTTTAAGTAATCTGTTTAAACTACAATTTGATATTCTCTTTATATTAGTCAATTATGCTTTTGTATTCTAGAAGTAAGGATCACCCCAAGGGAGAGGAAATTCATAAATATAGTGTGCTTAGAGCACAAGTGGTTTGGGAATAAATTTTCCCAACTCTACCTTCACACAAGCATATGTGAAGTACATTGCTTGTCCAGTGTGGATTTCAAGGTGACTGAAAACACACATCAAAAACACCGGCATTCCCATGTGATAGCACATGGGCTTCATGGTCACTGAATAAACAAGGAAACATATGGCTGAGTCCAGAGTTGTGGGCAGAAGCAGAAGTCAGAGTCAGTGGAATTGAAAAGAGTGACAACACACACTTTCTATTGTGCAGGCCATGCCATAGATCTTGCTGAGTACTGAGGACCCAGGCAGCATACTCTAGGGCCCAGGGAGGACTGTGAAATGGGACTTGCAGACTCTGCAG
Source organism: Mus musculus (assembly GCF_000001635.26). Classification (NCBI taxonomy): domain Eukaryota; kingdom Metazoa; phylum Chordata; class Mammalia; order Rodentia; family Muridae; genus Mus; species Mus musculus. Next base: position 147,592,287 of record NC_000069.6, on the reverse strand, counting down.
ATCCGAATGAGATGGGTTCTGTGATATCCAATAATAGCCTCTGTAATTGCAGCAAAGTCTATTCTTAAGATGCTTAGAGTATTTTGATGAATCGAAAAAAGTTGCTGAGTCAATTCTCTGCTGTACATTCCCTAAATTTTCGGATGACGATTTTATATATTTGCTTTGAATGACAGTGGGGAGCCAAATCGGATGCTTATCTCATCAAATGCTCTCATCCCCTCTTTCAAAACATTGGCATCTAAATAGAGAGCCCGGGGAGACATTCTCTCTCAGGATGGATTTTATTATATCTTTGCTATTAATGACGGTGGTAGTGTGTGAGATATTAAGTTATGACCCCGTGGAATTATGGAGTTTTAGATTACCCACAATGAGGTTTGACTTGAATTCTCTATGGTTGTGTCTCTTACACTAAAGCAGGGTTTGGTGAGTCTGTAAGTAAACTTCAATCAGTAAGACTAGGTCTACAGGCTACTAGATAGATGTTTTCCCTTCCTTTGTTTCGTTATAGAAAATATGTGTTGGGATTGTCTAATTGCTGAGGGACATATTTCTGCCCCCAGTTTTCTTTTGGTCTTATTCAGTGCAGAAAGAAAGCACAGTAATCTATTATTATATTCTCTCTTTTGAATTTATCTATCATCTATGAATCTATCAATCAAGGTATGTATGTATGTATGTATGTATGTATGTATATATGTATGAATGTATTTATTTATTTGTTATATGTGTTGGTGTTTTGCCTATGCATATGTCTGTGCATCAAATGTGTGTAGTGCCTACAGAAGTCAAAAGAGGGCATTGGATTCCGTGAAACTGGAGTTACAGACAATTGTGGGCCATTAAGTGAACCCTGGTCCTCTCAAAAAGTACACAGTGCTCTCTCCAACTCCTCTTAATATTCCCTTATTGCTTACAATATCTACATTGTAACCCACAAGAGAGATTGAATGAGTTCAGGAGATCCGGTGTCTTTCCATGTTCCCACCTTTGACATCTTTCCCAATGCATTGCCTCTTAATTCCTCATTCAGTTTTACTTCTTTTGTTTTATACAGGAAGGTAAAACTGGCAAGATTCAGAGGCCTAAAGTATTATATACTTAGGCAAGAACAGACGGCCTATTATGACAGAAATATTTAGATAGTGACCACATGTTGAAAAATATGAGATACTATTCTGTATGAGAATTAAGGTTCAAAATAAGAAGGAAGCTATGGACAAATAAGAAATATTGCCATCACTGGACCAATGGACCAGATAACTGTGTGTGCATGTGTGCATCCAAATTATTTATTTTTAGACACGTTGTTTAAAATACCTGTGCCATGGTTAGTTTTAATTGGCTGCTTTAAATAAGTAGGAGTCACCTGAAAAAAGAAATCCTCTATTAAGGGATTTATCACATCAGATAGCCTGTCACCATGTCTGTGGGGAATTTATAGTTGACTAATAAGGGAGGGTCCAGCCCAAAATAGCAGTGCCACCCTGGACAGGTAATTGTGGGTTGTATATTAAAGCTACCTGAGCATGAAAGAGGAAACAAACCAGTAAGCCATGTTCCTTTCTGCCTTATGCTTCAAGATGCTGCCTTAAGCTCCTGCCTTGGCATCCCTGTCTGATGGACCATGACTTGAAAGAGTAGATAAACTCTTCTCTCTACAAATTGTTTTTGAAGAGAGTTTTCTATAACAGCCAGAGAAAGCCTTCTAGAGCAACTGTGTATTATTGCCACATTGTAATTAGCATATATTTTGGAGTAAGGACATTATAAAATTTGTAAAGCTTTGTCACATCACTTATTTTATTCTTTTCATCTCTGTGATGGGAATGTCTGAAAAAGGTTTTATAGCAGTATAACCCTTCTTCAATCACTTCCTAGAAATTATAAATATATGTGTATTCTAAATTCATATATATTTGCTGTCTCATGTCAATCACACACACACACACACACACACACACACACACAAAGACAAGCACACATAATATTTGACATATTATATATTCCTAAGGGAAAGTCAGGCTCAAAACTCCGACGTTCCCCCCACTCTTGCTTTCATGTAGTATCATTGCCTGGGATCAGTCTGCGTCCTGCAGAGATACTGAAGAGTTCCCATTTTTCACACTGGACCTCCTCAGGGTACTCTAATTTTCCACAGCTGCGTCCATGCCATTCACTCCTAGGTTCCTGGCAAACCCAGCCTTGATGGTTGACAGGTGTGGGAGATATTGGTTCTGGGCAGGGCGGGGGTGTAGGGTGCTTAACTTAATTCCTGCCAGAACCCTCAATGCCCGAATGGTCATGCTCTACATTTCTCACCATGATCAATTAGTGTGGGTTTTTAAATCTACCAGAAAGCACTACAGTCATGCAAACATCAGCCCATAGGATTATAACTGAAGATGTGGAGCCACCAATCTGAAGGTACGCAGCAGCTGGACCCACAACAATGAGTCCGCAGTGGAGCTAGAAAGTTAGCATCCCGATAAAAAGGGCATTGAGGTGTCTGGCTCATTTTGATAAGCGAAGGAGATCACATATTTTCTCTCTCTCTCTCTCTCTCTCTCTCTCTCTCTCTCTCTCTCTCTCTCTCTCTCTCTCTCTCTCTCTCCTTTGCCCTCTTTAGAAAAGCACTCTCTTATAAATATTTTAAATGATCAAGCCACTCTGGAGTGGTATTTTTCTGACTATTTTAATTATTTGATTTGTTTCCTTTTCTCCTTAGAGCACAGTCAGTGGCAAACTAAAGTGGCTGGAGCTGCTAGTGGGCCATCGTAAAAAGCCCAGATGACAGTGGGAAATTGCTTTGTGATGGAGGGAAACATTAATAAAAGCTTCTCTCATGTTTACCCTTTTAAATTGGCCCTAGAGGAGTTGTTCAAACCACCCCGTTGGCAGCGTTTGGCTGATACATTGGCTATGAAGTGCTCTCTGTCCATAGGTGGTAAAGAGATCTACCTTTCTCTGACCTGGTTTGGTATATCATTGAAGTTTTCTTTGGACTCTTTGTTCTCTTGCGATCTTGTAAAAACCGTAAGTATTTGTCTATAAAGAAAATATCGCCATAGCTTTAAGGAAAATTTCTTTCCCACAGTGCTCCCAAGACAATGGATCTCCCTCTCTACCCGTAATTTTGGAGATTCTAGGGAGAAGGTTGTCTGGGGACTGTTTTATCACAGCTGTGGTTGAGAAGAAAAGTAAGAAAGATGAACACAAATACAATACTTTTTCATAATGGGAATTTTCTGAACCGCCACCCTATTCAACTCTCCATGTGAAATGTGTAACAAAATGCACTAGATAGCTTGTGGAGCTCCCGCGGGGGCGTTCTGTGGAGCCACAGAGTCGGGAGAGCATACTTAAAACAGAGCTGTGAGGTGTCTCAATGAGATGGGTCAGTGCTAAGGGCAGAGTTCCTCAAAATGGCCCACCCTCCCCACTCCATGCCCTTCTTGCTGCTCCTGCCTTCAAAGCAGAGTATCTAAGTTAGTGCAAGACAAAGACTTTCACTGAAACCCTAATGCCCTCTCTGGAGACAGGGGCTTTAGTCCTCTTTGCTTTCAGGGCTCAATCTTAAGTTTTCATGTGAAAGAACATGGGAAATTACATCAAATAATTAGGTATTGAAGGACAGAGGCAACTAATAAGTTTTCTATCATTGATTGTTCACAAGCAAATGAACACAGCCCCCAAATACAGATTTCATTTTTACTCCAATTTTGTAGACGATTAAACTGTAACCACAGAGGTTAGACTCCACTCACACAACCAGTTTGTGAATGAGAATCTGAATGTTCAACTTTTCCAAAATTATCTTCTGACTCTTCTATTTAAAAACGTCATTTTCTGAGGAGGAAACTGAGGGAAAAATGTAGTTTTCTTAGAAATGAGTAATGACCTCCTAGTTTCTACTTTGTTTCTCTCCGTGTCCTGTAGTAAGATATGAAGATGTATAAAGAAGTGGGGACCAATACCAAATCACATACTGGTTTTCTCGGGCTTTAGATGATATATACTGTTTTATTAGAATTATCTCTATATTTAAAATAATTTACTCAGAATAAGTCAGAGGTACTTTAACTACACCACCAGCAATACTAGGATTCAAACCTCCCCATTAAGTCCCAGATTTTCCTTCTGTCCTTAGATGTCTTTATGTTTACTTCAGACTTCACTCATATCACTTTCTGTAATTATGTTCGTTTCTCTCATGTAGAATTTTATGTAAGTAAAACTTCCTTAGCTCATCATGAGGACTTTTACACTCATTCTTGTGGTTGAAATATCTTTGCATCACCTTTTAAAACCACTGTGTAGCACTTGATTACATGGATAAAACATAGTCTGTGCATCCATTCTGCATATAGCATCTTTTCCTGTTTACTTAAATTCCACATTTATTTCTATTTAAAGCACAGCCATTTTGGTAACATATAGTTGAGTCTTACTTTGTTAACCAGAAAATAAAATCTCTACACAATATTTGGAGAATTTGGAACATTTATGTTTAATGTAATTATTAATAGTATCTGTACTGATCAATGCACAAAAGCTAGAAAGAAGAGAGTCTTTTCCACGGCTCTCATTTTCGATCGTTCTTTGTCTTCTTTTAATTTGATATTTATAATTTGTTGTATTTCTCCTAAGTGCCTTATAATTATGTGGCATGTATGTGAATATAAATATATAAATGTATGTGTGTGTATGCCTGTATTTTTAAAGTACTCATATCTAATTTGTTTACTCTGTCTCTAACCACTGTTATTACACTAGTTAAATTTCACAATGGTGCTCATATTCCCTATCCCTACTTTAGTGGCTGTCTCTGTTGCCTCTGTTAGGAATATACAGCAAGGCCAAGGCTCATTCATTCTTCCAGGTTCTGTTGGGGAATTCTAAACCACTCATCCTGATTTCCAAGCATAGAAAATCTTTTCAAGTATTTTTCAGTTTAAATATCTGTCTAAATATCTGTTTCAATAAATAAAGAAGAGTTGTTTCTTCATAACCAAAAGAAAAGGTCCTGTATATTACAGTACATTATTACCATGAAAATATTGTTTAAAACATAAAGTATTTAGACTCTGTTGAGATGCTTCCTCTGACCAAACATTAAAGTTTCATTTGCAATTTATGCTGGGATTTGCTAAGTTTATCCCCCCTATGTAATAGCATGGCAAAGTACAGAATTCTGCTAGAAGTGTACTGAGTGGGAAAATGAGAAAATATATATAAAGAAAAACATATATATATATATATATATATAGAGAGAGAGAGAGAGAGAGAGAGAGAGAGGTAAATGAACATGTAAATATAGGGCACATAGGAGTGATAAAACGACTACATTAATAGAAGACAAATAATCAAAGAAAATTTTGATCCCTGGAAAATTCTTTCTATTCTCTAGTTCCTTATAAATTGCTTTATATAAATAAATATATATCTTATATATTTATAGAAATAAATATATTTATATCTTTATATGTTACATACAATATTTATATATATTTATATATTGTATATCTATGCTATGACCATCCCTAGACCAGACTTAATTAAGTTTGCCTGTAGCTTTTGAATAAATGTGCATGGATCATGTGTTTTCATGTAATTTTGAAAATTGTAGATGGAGCTATGGCACAATGGGATAAATAAAAGAAGGAAACAGAGAGGGCAGAAGTGAAGGAAAGAAGAAGGAAGAGAGAGAATCATATTTCTATCTCTGAATCCTTACTTGAGACCCTTCTCAGTTTCAGATAATGCCCAGACAGCTGTGCACTCCTATGCAGTATGTCTATTTAGTTGGTTAGTTTTAATTCTTTTTCCTACTTGCTACCATTTTGGTGAGAAGGATATATGACATTTGGTTCTTCCATTGCTAAAAGTCTCCCAATGTATTTTCACTGAAAGTATAGATTCTCAACCTCTCAATATAGTAATTTTATTTTGTTAGATTAATTTGCCTTTTTTATTTTCATCTCTCCTTATTTATCAAGAGGTCTTCTGATGGACAACCATCTTCACTGTCTGAAGTGAGCACACATTTTCCTACCCTTCTATGTTTAAAGCTGTAATTTAATCCTCGGGAACGTCTGTCTTCTGTTCCATCCCTCCACCTCCCCTCCTTCTTCCTCTTTCACACACTTTCTTGTCTGGCACTTTGCTTTTGTTGCTGTGAAGAAGAGGAATCTCATTCTGTTTTAGTTTGGCTATGTTTATCTCCTTGAAGCTCCCATAGCATCTAGTATAGACCAAGTTCTATGGCTGACAATTATGTCATAGCCTAATTCCTTCACTTCTTTGTGCCTCTCACTAGACTGAATTATTTGAGTCCAAATACTGTGTTGTCCATTATTAAATCACTAGCATGTAGTACATTACCTGGTATGCAATAACTATTCAATGGATATTTGTTGAATTAAATAATTAAACCCATAACTCACACATCATCAAACTGGTACTCTTGATTTCTATGGTATCCCAGATTACAACTACAAGTTCTCTCAAGATACCCTTCCCCCAACCAACCATGAATATCAAGTGATGGAATTCTTGCTCAAAGGAACATGAGATAAATCATACCTCTCTACAATTTAAACGAGACCTCTATTGTAGTATTTTTGTCAAAAAGCAAAACACATACAGAAACAGACACACACACACACACGCAAGAAATATGTATTAATTAGTACTCATAAAGATGCTATGATGCTTATAGAAGTATTTTTAACATCTCATAAAAAAGGCTGTGATTTTTTTACTACTTCCAAATTATATTTCTTAGTTTTGAATTCAGTTCGAGGTGTTCAATTTAGTCTTTACACCATTTGAGAATTGAGCCTTAATTATGTTCATGATCATCTCTCTCTGCCTCTGCATCCTCAATTTAGCGCATGCTCTCAGAGTCAGTTTTCATTGCCTGTAGATACAGCACTCTTAGTAATCTGAGCATGGGCCTTTTCTTACTGTCCAAAGATATGCACACTGGTGGTAAACAGCATTAACTCTTCTTATCACCAGAATGTTTGCAACTCTTAAAAAAATCATTTTTAGGGCTGGAGAGATGGCTCAGCGGGTAAGAGCACTGACTGCTCTTGCAAAGGTCCTGAGTTCAAATCCCAGCAACCACATGGTGGCTCACAACCACCTGTAATTAGATCTGATGCCCTCTTCTGGTGCATCTGAAGCCAGCTACAGTGTACTTACATATAATAATAAATAAATCTTTTAAAAACATAATTTTTATTACATAAAGTATGACTAATGTGAATTAGGACTCTTCCTCATTCAATAAATGATAATTTAAAAACCAACTTGAATTAACAATAAATGTTAATCATATGTTAAGTTGTATAATCATATTGATGATTATACCATTGGAGTGAAGTTATTGGCTAGTCTTTTAACCATTTAGAAGACCAGCCCTATCACTCACATTAATATGTTAAATGACAATGGATTCAATCAGCATACATAATATTTAAAGGGATTCTGAAGATATACATATATAGAGATTTTGCCACGTTGATGCTATAGAATTAAAAAAAACAAGTAGCATTAAAACATCAACTTTTAGGGGAAATGAAGAAGTGTAGTGAAATAGAATAAAAACATGATAACTGCTCAATATGCATTTAAAAATCCCATATCTGAATTCTGTCGGCAACCTCCAAAGAAGGCAAAACGTGATCTAGAAATGCCAGGACTCTAGGTAGATAGGCTTTATGCAATTGCTGACAACCTATCACTTCACTGTTCATTGGGTTTTGCTCCTTATTACTACAATGTGAGAGCTATATCAAAGGTTGTTCTCCAAAATTACCACATTGATAGAAATCACATCATCTAGATGTTTCCAAGGGTCTTGAGAACTGGCCATATACTTCACGAAGTAAAAAACTCCTTCACAGGATGGGTGCTTTGAAAAAGAGAGATTGCCTTTACCATTGGCATGGCATTTACAAAGAAAGCTGTACTTTGCTTCTCTGTGTCTAACGAAGATCACATATCTAAGCTTCCTGACCAAATTAATGTGTAGCTCATCTCCCTCCCCTCATCTTCCCTTGGTTTTATTATTACTGACAATATTGTAAGAGCAGTGTGAAATGGCCAATTCACACATGTGCCACGTTTAGCACACTGCCTGAACCTGCTGGAACATGATTTCCCTAAGAATGATGGCAGTAATAAAGATCTTCTGGCAGAGGCTTGCAAAATCTGCACCCATTTTAGTCACTCAGTAATGGCCCATAAAATTCTTTGAGAACTGCAGGAGAAAAACAATGTACAAACTCATGCATAAATTAAAACTAGAAGTGCCAGCTCACGAGAATGCCACTTCTCACACTAGGAGGACTGTGGAGCAATTAAAAATAAACAAACCCATAACACATGGGTGCAGCCAGCGGTCACCAGTGAACGTGTTCTCTCTTAGAGATCCAACCATTACCCAGCACTTTTCCTCCAGTAGGAGCCTTCGTTGGCCTGAGAAAATGTGCATAGGAATTTAAGCAATCCTTCTGATGTGCTTCCTTCCAAAGGCAGTGTCAACTTGAATGGATGAGAAGTAAAGTGTTCATGCTGACTTCCCTTTGCAAGGAGGACCTTTTCTCTGCAGAGAATATGTAGCGTAGACAAAAATTCAGTCTCATTTGCCTTATTCCATCGAAGTTTCAAATGGAAACTTTGATATTTTTATGGCTGAACAACTCAGAAATGGTCTTTTTTCCATCATTTCAAAGAATTTACCCCATTACCTTTTAGTATTCATTGTAAGTCTGTGAAGAAATGAGTGTAAGAAATGACTGTAGGAAAAGAGAGTTTATGGGAAAAGTGTAAAAAAGAATATAAGGAACGTGAGTGTAAAGACTGAGTGTAAAGTGAGTGTAAGGGGTGAATGTAAGGAATGAGGGTATAAGGGATAAGTGTAAGAAATGACAGTATAGGCAGCTGTGGTGGCACATGCCTTTAATCCCAGCACTTGGGAGGCAGAGGCAGGCGGATTTCTGAGTTCGAGGCCAGCCTGGTCTGCAGAGTGAGTTCCAGGACAGTCAGGGCTATACAGAGAAACCCTGTCTCAAAAAAACAAAAACAAAAAAATGACAGTATAAGGAATGTGTTTAAGGGATGAGTGTAAGGGATGAGTGTAAGAGATGAGAGTGTAGGGATTAGTGTAAGGAATGAGAGCGTAAGGAACAAGTGTAAGGGATGAGTGTAAAGAATGAGTGTAAGGAATGAGTATAAAAATGAGTGTAAGGAATGAGTATAAGCAATGAGTGTAAGGGATGAGTGTAAGGGATGAGTGTAAGGGATGAGTGTAAGCGATGAGTATAAGGAATGAGTGTGAGGAATGAGTGTAAGCGATGAGTGTAAGTGATGAGTGTAAACATGAGTGTAAAGAATAAGTATAAAAATGAGTGTAAGGAATGAGTGTGTAAGAAATGTGAGTGTAAGGGATGTGTGTAAAATGAGTATAAGAAATGAGTATAAGAAATTTATGTGTAAGGAATGAGACTAAAAAATGAATGTAAGGTAGGTGAGGCAGACCATGAGAAGGGTCCTGTAGTAACAGATTAACTAACATTAAACAAGAAAGCCCACCCACCTCTGGTTCCCTCTTACACTAGCTCATTGCTGTTTTCATTCATTTGTTTGTATTTTGTTTTAGTTTGTTGTCTTTTTGTTTGTTTCTTTTTATGAAGTGGAATCTCAAATAGTATGAGTTAAACTTGAATTCCTAATTTTTCAACCTAAATCTCTCAAGTCTTGTAATCACAGAGGTGTAGACTAAAGCCAGTGTTTCAAGTTTTTAAATACAGCAAGAGATGATTCACCAGCCTAACAGAGCCAACCTCTGTACCAGCATTGATGAAGTAGAAGTAGACATTTTTCTTTTTCTTTTCTTTTCTCTTTTCTTCTCTTCTCTTCTTTTCTTTCTTTAGTTCTTTCTACAAATTTTTATTAGATATTTTCTTCATTTACATTTCAAATGCTATCCCAAAAGTTCCCTATACCCTCCACCCTGCCCTGCTCCCCTACTCACCCACTCCCACTTCTTGGCCCTGGCGTTCCCCTGTACTGGGACATATAAAGATTGCAAAACCAAGGCGCCTCTCTTCCCAATGATGGATAACTAGGCCGTCTTCTGCTACGTATGCAGGTAGAGACAAGAGCTCTGGGGTTACTGGTTAGTTCATATTGCTGTTCCTCCTATAGGGTTGCAACCCCCTTCAGCTCCTTGGGTACTTTTTCTAGCTCCTCCATTGGTTGGAGGCCCTGTGTTCCATCCAATAAATGACTGTGAGCATCCACTTCTGTATTTGCCAGGCACTGGCATAGCCTCACAAGAGACAACTATATTAGGGTCCTTCCAGCAAAATCTTGCTGGCACATGCAATAGTGTCTGTGTTTAGTGGCTGTTTATGGGATGGATCCCCAGGTGGGGCAGTCTCTGTATGGTTCATCCTTCCTGTCTCACCACTAAACTTCATCTCTGTAACTCCTTCCATGGGTATTTTGTTCCCTATTCTAAGGAGGAATGACATATCCACACTTTAGTCTTCCTTCTTCTTGAGTTTCATGTGTTTCACAAATTGTATCTTGAGTATTCTAAGTTTCTGGGCTAATATCCACTTATTAGTGAGTGCATATCATGTGTGTTCTTTTGTGATTGGGTTACCTCACTCAGGATGATATTTTCTAATTTCATCCATTTGCCTAAGAACTTCATGGATTCATTGTTTTTAATAACTGAGTAGTACTCCATTGTGTAAATGTACCACATTTTCTGCATCCATTCCTCTGTTGAGGGACATCTGGGTTATTTCCAGCTTCTGGCTATTATAAATAAGGCTGCTATGAACATAGTGGAACATGTGTCCTTATTACCAGTTGGAACATCTTCTGGGTATATGCCCAGGAGAGGTATTGCTGGATCTTCAAGCAGTCACTAATAGTCTCCCAACCAAAAAAAGCCCAGGACCAGATGGGTTTAGTGCAGAGATCTATCAGACCTTCATAGAAGACTAAATTCCAACTCTCCTCAAACTGTTCCACAAAAAGAAACAGAAAGTTCTCTAACTAATTCATTCTATGAAGCCACAGTTACTCTGATACCTAAACCACAAAAGATCCAACAAAGAAAGAGAACTTCACACCAATTTCCCTTATGAATATCGATGCAAAAATACTCAATAAAATCCTCGCAAACTGAATCCAAGAATACATCAAAATGATCATGATCATGGTCATGATCAAGTAGGCTTCATCCCAGGAATGCAGGGATGGTTTAATATATGGAAATCCATCAACATAACGCACTATATAAATGAACTCAAAGACAAAAACCACATCATCATCTCCTTAGATGCTGAGAAAGCATTTGACAAAATCCAACACCCCTTCATGATAAAAGTCTTGGAAAGTTCAGGAATTCAAGGCCCATACCTAAACATAATAAAAGCAATATACAGAAGTAAGACATTTTTTATGAGATCAAGGCGAGCGTGAGTTACATAGTGAGTACCCATCAGCTAGCACTAAAGCTAAAACCTTAGATAAAATGGAAATAAAAAGAGAAGAGAGAGAGAGAGAGAGAGAGAGAGAGAGAGAGAGAGAGAGAGAGAGAGGAGAAGGAGAGGGAGGGAGGGAGGGAGGGAGGGAGGGAGGGAGGGAGGGAGGGAGGGAAAGAGAAAAGGAGAGAAGGTCAGACAGACAGACAGACAGACAGAAGGAAAGAAAGGTGTATAAAATATTCTTGTTGCATGGGATGGAGGGCTACATATTCAGAATGAAACTACATGTTCAAAACTGACATTTTGGCTCAAGAATGGTCATAGCAAGGCAGAGAATGTGAAATAGGGAAGACACAGCTCTTCTGTGGGCTGATCATGCCTAGTAAAACTCCCTGCTTACCTTGAGTAAGAAGTTATGTCCTTACCAAAATTCGTACAGATTCCTTGTTTCTTTGTTTTTTTCTTTAATGTTTTTTAAATCTCCCATATTGAATTTTTACTTGCTATTTTTAAGTTATAGCCTACCCACTTCTTGGTTATGGGCACACACACACACACACACACACACACACACACACACACCCCACTCTATCACTAAACAAGAAAGAATAAAAGACAACCTTACACTGTTGAATAAGTTATGCAAGGGCTCATAAACACATCAGGCTGTTTGTTATCCACAGGAAAAACACAGAGAGCTGCTATAGAGTCACACAGCTTGCCAGTGTGTAGCCAATGCCCAAATAATTGTGGATTTATTCATGGAGAATGATAGAAAAGAGAAAGCCATTAACATCCTTGTGAGAAAGTGACAAGAAGCCTACAGAACTCTGGCTTGGCTCTTATTTCTGTAACTACCCTTCTTAGAAAGACTTACTCTTCTCAGTGTCTGGGTACTCCTCAACTCTGTGAACCATGCTCTTAAATGACTATAACTGGGGCTATAGCTCAGTTGGTAGAATGCTTCCCTGATATGCATAAAGGCCCAAGTCTGCTCACCAGCACTGAACAGACCAGCATTCCTGAAACACACCTCTAGCCCTGCTCAAAAGCTACATGTCACAGGATCATAAATATTAAGGTTCAATATCATTTATTCCTATTTAATAAATTAGTAAGCAGCTTGGATATAGGAGACCATGTTTCAAAAATAATTAATAAATTAATTTATCAATTAAATACTGAGCCTGATTTCAAGTAGTTTGCAACTATGCATCATAGTATGGGATCTCTTTCACTTTCAAACTTCTCATTTGTGGAACAAAATTTGAAGTACCTACATGGATACCTAAATGAGAGTTCTAGAGCTCCTCTCTGGAGAATAGGCCCACTGTGTCCCGACTTTTGTCTCATGCTTGCCTCCCCAGGTCAATGGTAAAAAAACATTAGTTTAGTTGTTTTAAGGGAAATTGATCTAATATTGTCAAAGAGGTCACCTGGCCCATGTTATACAATCAATGATTAGCCATGACAGTTATTATAGTAGATATTTAACTGGAGCGGCACCAATCAATATCTTCCTAAGAATTACGGGAAATAGCCAGAAAGAAAAGAATTTTCCCCCAAGATTGTAGCAGTGAAAGGAAATTACCCTCCTTGGAGTAAGGATTGAAGTCGGTTAAGAGTTGAAGCAGAAAGAGACTGTTTTATTATGAGCCTCAAATTCAAATAGTATGTATTTCGTTTTTTGGTTTTTTGGTTTTTTTTTTTTAATACTTTTCTATAGAATGGAGTTTAGCTATTCTGCTTTCTGTTCCTAGCAGGTCACACACATACAGTCGCTCTCCCAGGAACTCTTTGGATCCTCGAATGAAAGGAAGGCACACACTCACTAGCTTATTTTTGAAATGTGTTGGCTAACTCAATGACTGGACAGTTTTAATCATCTGTCTGTTACCTGAAACCAGGTAAGTTACCTGAAGCCAAGGCCAATTACCTGAAAGCTCACATGGTATTATCTCCTGCAGCTCTTGTCTCCCCTCCTCCCTCCTATGTCCTAGCCCACACAAATCTAAGGTTCCTGCCCCACCTCTCTTTGCCCATTAACCACTGGCATCTTTATTGATCAATCAGAATCCAATTGGGGATAAGGACTTTCAACGTCTGGTCATTCAGATTCCCAATTAGGTAACTAAATTAATTCAAAGCATTAGAACCAATATTCAACACTTTTCTCTGTCACTCTGTATCTAAATCATCAAAACATTGACTGTCATATCACCTTCCAAACTTATAGAAATATTTTGATGAGATAAAACATGCTAAGAACTGTTTAAACATAAAAATATGTAAACATATGGCTAATATTATATTTAAACATCTTCCTGAAATAATATTTAAGAAGTTACTCTAGTTAAAAATAAAATGCTGTTCTTTCACAGTATTCAAATAAATGCTATAACCAAAGGTACTATATAACACTAAATTCTACGCCCTTCTAATCTGAATGCTTTTAGGGAAGCTTACCTGTTTCATTTTACAACAAAGCGTGCTTACAGGACTAGGGAGATGGCTTAGTAATTGAAGTTCTTGCTGTGCAAGCAACAAGTCTGAAGACTTCAGTTAAAACCCCCAGAACCACATCAGTGCTGTGCACAGGGTTGGAGGGATTGGGGCTAGATGCAACCAGTACTGAGAGGGCAAAGAGCATAGGTCCCCAGGCATGCTGGGTAGCTAAGGTCACCATGTGGATGAGCTCTGTGTATGACCAGGAGTCCCTGTCTCAACGAATAGGGTAGACAGTGATGCAGGAAGACTCACAGTATAACTTAGGCCTTCTCCAGGATGCACAGATATATGTGCAGCTGCACAAATACTTGGGTGTGGCCCCTCTTCCTCCAGCCATCCTGGTCAATGGCTGTGGATCTGATTCTGTGTCACTGAGTAGGCAATAGCACTATATTCCCTTCACCACACAGCTTTTGCTTCTTTTATTCGATTCCCATAATTTTTTGAACTTACTGTGAAAAAAAATATTCTAAATGTTAAGAATTAGTATTCAGGCAACTTAGTATGGATAAAAATAGAGATTTTGTGAGTAAAACTAAATCTACAAGATTTTAATTGGGGTCTGATATCTTTAATCCACACAGTCTGGGCTAACCCACTTCAGAGAGGAGCAGTTTCTCCAAGAACCAAGTTTGGAAGATGATTATATGGTTAATGCAGGATTAAATTTTCTTTCAATTATAAGCCTGAGTTTGGAAAATGGTCTAAAGAGAATGAAGGAGTGGGGGAAATCCTATACTTGGTTTAAAGTACTTTTAAATATGCTTCCTAATTGCTAGGGGCTATTTTGCTCTTCAGCTAATCATAGTCTGAATTACTGAAGCCCAACTCATCTGATAAAATAGGTGAGCTTTGTGGTAATGAAGTCAGATAATGTCTTATCTGAGTGTCAGGCTCAGCATCAAATGGGCAGTGTGTTTAACCATTAGTAAGGATCTTCTACACTGAAATATTTGCATCTTCGTTACTTGGTGCAAGCTAATTCATTGAAATAAAAGGAGGTTTCGTAATGGGAAAGCATTTGCTAAGCTGTGCCTTTAACTATTTAATAAAATCACTTGTTATTTAAATAAAGGTAATTAAAAGTGTAATGCACTGGAGCTATTATGGCTTTGTTCAAAAGAACAAAAATCAGAAGGCAAGAAGATGTTGTTTTTGTTTGTTTGTTTGTTTGTGGAAAAGCCCACGGGACAGTGTAGATTCCACAGTAAGACTGCCATCCCTATGTTCAAAACGCTGGAGATTAACTCATTTAAATGAAGAGTCATTTATAGCTTTTTCACCAGAGAAACCTTCATTCCCATGAATTAGGGGGGGTTCCACGCCAAGGTTCTGTAAATTAGCTGTGTGGTATGCATGCTATCCAGAGGCTTTTTCCCACAGGGAGCCCCACATGTGCAGAAATCAAAGACCTGTGGGAATCCTCTACTCTAGCCATCTTCTGCTCGGCGATACGCTCGGCACCTATCTTTTCAAAATGTTTCCTGAACCATGATTTGTTTGATTCTCATGAACACCATGAAGTAGGAGGCCAAGTTGAGCTGCAGACTTTCCGGGGTTTATTCCCACAGAGGACTGCTTCCACACGTTAGTTCTATGGCACAGAGCATTAAAATGCATACAGCTGTTCAGAGCAAGTTTAAGAGCAGATAATCAAGAACACAAAAAGTACTGTAAATGAAACACAATTGCACCAGTTCTTCTAATTTTTAAAAAAAATATTTGCTGAAGGTAAAATTATTCACAAAACAGTAGACACACAAGCACAGCACAACAAAACAAAAATATCACAAATTCTTTGAAATGAAAAGCCATCAGAAAGAAGGCATGGTGCCCTTCCTGGTTCTCTGTTGACTTGCAGCTCTGCCATTCTCCCATGCACTTCTTCATCTGAGTGCATCTTTAACAGTGGTACCACTGCACCAAGAGAAAGAATAGGCCAATCTGGATGTGGGACCTGTAGGGTTGGTTAGAAGACTCTGACAACTCATTATTTTTCTTTGGTCATATCTATCTGTTTTTCTACAGAAAACAAAATCAAACCTACCAACTCTATAAAAGACACTGTCATTCCCTCTGTAGGAATTTTCTCTCTCTAGGTCAGGTCAGGGGACGTAGCATCTTGTTTTCTAAATAAATCAGTCTCATTTTTTTTTTTTTTGTTTAAAAACCAATGCTCCATGATATGAGGTAATTTTACCTTCAAAGTTGAATTACTCTGGACCTGACGAGTCAGAAAGAATTAGTAAGGATTGAATATTCTTGCCCTGGAACTCAGCCTAAAACAGGGATGTTAATAGGGAAATTGCCATTGACTTTGTAATCCCTTGTGTGATACTTGTCCTGTGAACAGCTAAGAAGCAAGAGAGTTGACTATACATTTGTCAGAAAGTCTCCACAGTCTCGGGGTTTTTTTCCCCAAAGGCAGGAACTGTCAGCATTTGCCACTTCAAGCTAGCCCATGTTCTGAGATTATTGTACACATTCCCGGAGGGAATTCTTCGAAAGGACTTTTGCATTTTATAAAGAGAACTGTTTCAGCTGCCTCTTTACAAGCCTCCAAGAGCCCAGGACAGAGATAATGACTGTTAGCAGGGATAATGGGTACCAAAGTTGAAGAAGAGAATCACAATGAGAATATGTTTTGTCATAAACAATCACAGAGTAAGGCTCTTTTCACAGGTTATTGAACAAAATGAATAACAGAATCGGGTGACTCAGAGTCCAATGATTGTTGCTCATGAAAACTTGTGTTGTGCATTTGAGAATACATTGAAGATGAAGCTTCTGCTATGGGAATAAGTCCCATTAATCAGGTCATTCCTCCAGGTATATTCAGAAGTAGCTACTTTTGGTGATTAAACTTCACATATTATATCAGGTAACAGACCATGCTGTTAACAGCATGTCATCTCTAAAGGGGAAAGAAAGTGCTCATCTTAGATGAAGCAGGTCAATGCATGTCAGCCCAAAGTCTGCTCAGAAATCCAGGCAAGAATGAGCTGCAAAGTCCTTTCAATAGCTGAAAACTTTCACTGAGTGCCTACGATGTGCTGAGCTCTACATGTGATACCAAGAAGAAACAAATTATTTCATATATTATTCTATTTATAAGCAATAAAATTGCAAGAGATTTAAGATGATACACCAATAACCTACCATATAGCTTACAATTTTGTTAAGACTTAGGAATGCTATAAAAGTTTAAACTGGGGTCCTCATTCCTACAAAATCCCTAAACAAAGTGTTTGAATGATGCCATTTTGCAAGTCTTCTTTTACAAAGAGAAGGCAAGAAAATAACTAGAGACTTAGGACATGACTCAACATATACTGTGAAGCTTAGACACAAAGTCACCTTCTGATTTTCTTTTCTGGATCAAAGTAGAGTGAATAGTGTCAATAACGTTCTGGGTAAGTCTGAATATGAGTTTTTTTTATTACATATTTTCTTAAATTACATTTCCAATGCTATCCCAAAAGTCCCCCCTCGCCCCCCCCCCACTCCCCTACCCACCCATTCCCATTTTTTGGCCCTGGCGTTCCCTGTACTGGGGCATATAAAGTTTGCCTGACCAATGGGCCTCTCTTTCCAGTGATGGCCGACTAGGTCATCTTTTGATACATATGCAGCTAGAGTCAAGAGCTCTGGGGTACAGGTTAGTTCATAATGTTGTTCCACCGATAGGGTTGCAGATCTCTTTAGCTCCTTGGGTACTTTCTCTAGCTCCTCCATTGGGGGCCCTGTGATCCATCCAATAGTTGACTGTGAGCATCCACTTCTGTGTTTGCTAGGCCCCTGCCTAGTCTCACAAGGGACAGCTATATCACCATCCTTGCAACAAAGGCTTGCTAGTGTATGCAATGGTGTCATCGTTTGGAGGCTAATTATGGGATGGATCCCTGGATATGGCAGTCTCTACATGGTCCATCCTTTCATCTCAGCTCCAAACTTAGACAAGGCTGCCCACTTTCTCCCTACCTCTTCAACATAGTACTTGAAGTCCTAGCCAGAGCAATTCGACAACAAAAGGAGATCAAGGGGATACAAATCGGAAAAGATGAAGTCAAAATATCACTTTTTGCAGATGATATGATAGTATATATAAGTGACCCTAAAAATTCCACCAGAGAACTCCTAAACCTGATAAACAGCTTCGGTGAAGTAGCTGGATATAAAATAAACTCAAACAAGTCAATGGCCTTTCTCTATACAAAGAATAAACAGGCTGAGAAAGAAATTAGGGAAACAACACCCTTCTCAATAGTCACAAATAATATAAAATATCTTGGCGTGACTCTAAGTAAGGAAGTGAAAGATCTGTATGATAAAAACTTCAAGTTCCTGAAGAAAAAAATTAAAGAAGATCTCAGAAGATGGAAAGATCTCCCATGCTCATGGATTGGCAGGATCAACATTGTAAAAATGGCTATCTTGCCAAAAGCAATCTACAGATTCAATGCAATCCCCATCAAAATTCCAACTCAATTCTTCAACATATTAGAAAGAGCAATCTGCAAATTCATCTGGAATAACAAAAAACCTAGGATAGCAAAAACTCTTCTCAAGGATAAAAGAATCTCTGGTGGAATCACCATGCCTGACCTAAAGCTGTACTACAGAGCAATTGTGATAAAAACTGCATGGTACTGGTATAGTGACAGACAAGTAGACCAATGGAATAGAATTGAAGACCCAGAAATGAACCCACACACCTATGGTCACTTGATCTGCTACAAGGGAGCTAAAACCATCCAGTGAAAGAAAGACAGCATTTTCAACAAATGGTGCTGGCACAACTGGTTGTTATCATGTAGAAGAATGCGAATCAACCCATTCCTCTCTCCTTATACTAAGGTCAAATCTAAGTGGATCAAGGAACTTCACATAAAACCAGAGACACTGAAACTTATAGAGGAGAAAGTGGGGGAAAGTCTCAAAGATATGGGCACAGGGAAAAAATTTCTGAATAGAACAGCAATGGCTTGTGCTGTAAGATCGAGGATTGACAAATGGGACCTCATGAAACTGCAAAGCTTCTGCAAGGCAAAAGACACCGTCAATAAGACAAAAAGACCACCAACAGATTGGGAAAGGATCTTTACCTATCTTAAATCAGATAGGGGACTAATATCCAATATATATAAAGAACTCAAGAGGGTGGACTGCAGAAAATCAAATAACCCCCTTAAAAGATGGGGCTCAGAGCTGAACAAAGAATTCTCACCCGAGGAATACCGAAAGGCTGAGAAACACCTGAAAAAATGTTCAACATCCTTAATCATCTGAGAAATGCAAATCAAAACAACCCTGAGATTCCATCTCACACCAGTCAGAATGGCTAAGATCAAAAATTCAGGTGACAGCAGATGCTGGCGAGGATGTGGAGAAAGAGGAACACTCCTCCATTATTGGTGGGATTGCAAGCTTGTACAACCACTCTGGAAATCAGTCTGGTGGTTCCTCAGAAAATTGGACATGGTACTACTGGAGGATCCCGCAATACCTCTCCTGGGCATATATCCAGAAGATGTCCCAACCGGTAAGAAGGACACATGCTCCACTATGTTCATGAATATGAGTTTTAAGGATCCATGAAGTATCATGTTTTAAAGCAGCAGGCACCCTGACCTACCTATCACTTTTTGGTCCCACATGCCATCAAAAGTGGAGATGTTACAATCAGACAGGACCTCAAAGATGTTCTTGGGTGGGGACTTCTAAAATATATCTGTCTGTGGCAAATCTAATGCAACTTCACATTTTGTGACTATTTCATTCTGGTTTTATGTTTCTTCAACCAACAATGGTTTAAAAAACAGTTTAAAGAGAAAAGGCTTCCTCTTTAAGAAAGCAGTTCCAGAACATTTTATGAGACTTTTCTAGCAGACCAACTTGAAATTTAGAGGTAAATAACTCAAATGATGTAAATGCACTAAAGGAGTTCTCCAGGGAAGGGCAAGCTCTTACCTCCTGCCTGCACTGCTCTCTCAGAGCTGCAGAAGAGGGAAATCTGTGGTTTCAACAGAATTCAAACATTATTGTATCAGATCTGAAAACATTTATTCATTAAGACTAAAATAAAGGAAAATGTTTTGAAAAATAACAGCCAGTAATTCAAGTCTGGCTGGGCTAGATTTAAACTTGAGTTCTGGCCACTTTCCTGTGTGTTATCATGAGTATTTACCATGACAACATCTGCATAGAATTACGTCCTCACTTCTGAGTATTTAATGTGCATACTCTTGAGAAACATGTGCCCTGTGGTCTGTTACATATATTTTAAAGACCACATTAAAAGGGTCCGAAGTGGAAAAGATGTTTCCAAAATCTTGAACATGGACGTTTTTCATTTGGAGTTCTGAAAATGTGCACCATTTGCTTTAATACGTGGAGACCATGCTACAAAATGTCTGTGGAAATGTAATGTGAACCCAAAGTTCCCAACTTTAATGTGTGAAGATAATGTTATAGTTTGAAAATACGAATGTTATAATTTTAAAAAATGAATTTCCCATTAAATATATAGGATAACATATGAGGAAATGCATGTTTTTCGCTTGATGGAACCCTGGCATTTTTTAATCAAGCAACAGGAAAAGAAGCCTTCCTGTGAATGTCTTCCCATAGTTTTGAAAGTTTAAACACAAACAAACCAAACCTGACATAGGGTAGATTTTCAGAGAATGAAGCTTCCTGGATATAAAACAGATGGGAGAGTAATGGAATGTCACCCTTGTACTGAGAAGATGTGTTTGGCTTTGTTTGTGGATACAGGCTCTTACTATATAGCTTTGGCTATCCTGCAAGTCATTATGGTGATCTCAAACTCACAGAGATAGGCTTGCCTCTGCATACTGGTATTAAATACCAGTGCCACTATGCCCAGCAATACACAAGCACACATACGTGCACACACATACACACACACACACACCACACACATCACACACACACACACACACACACACACACACACACACACACACACACACATATACATATATGTGTACGAGTATGAATACCTATACCTATACCTATACCTATACCTATACCTATACCTATACCTATACATATACATATACATATACGCACACATACACGCATATGTGAACATTTGTACAGAGACAAAAGAAGACAGAATAATGCCCTCTCCTTTGGCTTTGGGGCATACTGATTCAAATGAATTCCTTACAGAGATTGGCTTCATTTTCAAAGGAACAAACATTACCCTTTCTCATTGGAAGTGCTTGACACAGAGAGATTTTGCGAAAGGGAGTACATTTTG